>NW_017672156.1:144973-151479 GCF_001879085.1 Nicotiana attenuata | reverse complement strand
AATACAAGAGGAACAACACCAATGAAGATAATCAAAATCAACTTGATATAATCAAAACACACTCAAAAATATCCCAGGAATCTCCAGAACATTTCAACAATCAAATCCTTAGTGAAATGACGCCAAATCAAAGCCGAAATTATCCTAAAACTATAATAGAACAGTATCTTTTTGGATTTTTGCTTTGTTTTGAGGATCTAAATGATCTAATCTAATAGGAAAGAACTTCAGATTTTTAAGTTGGATTTGGCTTTTTGAATTTTGAATTTTTTAGGTATTCAAAGCTTTTGGGGAACTTTTGGGAATTTTAGAGGGCTGACATTTTGGGGACTTTTTCAGAGATCCAAAATTGTTCAACAAGGCAATAGGCATGCCTTTTTATAGGCAAAGCCTAGGGCTGCCTTCAGATTCCTATTTACACTTTTAGTCCCTCTTTTATTTCAGTTTTTCTTTTTCTTTTTGCCTACTTAATCCTTTATTCCCTGACTTGTTACCCAAGTTACACCCCTAAGTTACCAAAAATCTGATTTGAAACTTATCTAGAAAGTCCTAGTAGCTTCCAATTCAATTATTTAAAGATCCCTTTGCCCCCCACATACCTAAACTACCCCTGCACTTAAACTAGAATTACAGCTATAACCAAACAATTTCCTAAACTCTGAATTGCCAACTATTGAAGAACAATCCCAATTAAACTCTTATTAAATCTAGTAATTGAACTCAGCATTCTTGACCAGACTAACTAAAATAATCCTAATAACTACTTGAACCAACATTGAATTTACAGAACAAAACATACTTAACTAATTCAAATGGCTACTAATTGTTAATTACTGAATTACTACTAAACAAATACTGTTTTGACACACCAAACCAACTATTAAAAGCCTAGCTAATCCTAATCCAGTTACAACCCGAAGAAAGTACTATAAACAACTACATCAGAATTGAAGTGAATCCAATTTAAACTAACAATTCGAACTAATCAGAATTAAACAAGGCTTAACAACAAAACGAAAATCAAAACTAAGCTAACATGAACCAATTAACTGAACAGATGAGAATTAATCCAAAGAATTAAACATCCTAGGTCTGAGGATTGAAATCGAATTGGAAGCAAAGGCAAGCAGTTGCATCACAAATAATCAAACAAACAAAAAAACATAAAGAAAGAAATTAAAAAAAAAAAAGAAAACTCACTGATTTTCGGACTCCATAAGAATGCCTTTCGAAATTGACTCCCAGTTAATATTATATGTCTATTTTGTCAAAAATAGGCCTATAATATTAACTAGAAACTCATTCGACCTTGAAAATTCTCAACACAAGCTTGAACCGTATAAACCCTAGATCCGCAATTCGACTGACTTCAATGAGGTTCGAGGGCCAATGACGTCGAATTCCTCATGAGGGAAGAAAGGAAACCTTGGTGTGTTATCTGAAACCAACGGGATGAATTAGGGTTTTTGACCGAAATTTGGATTTGAAATTCGAGGGGCTTGGTCATGATTTGAGGAGGATTATTTACGGATTGGTGATGAGGAGATGGAGGAGGTATGGTGGTGTAAATTTGGAAGTGTTTGGAGGCGGTGGCGGCACCTAGGGTTTCAACGATTTGGGGTTTTTGACAGGGATTTGAACCATGGGGGTTTGACGTTTGGAAAGAGGAAGACTTGGGGAATCTGTGGTGTAATTTTCAGGTGATTTGGACAAACGCCGTCGGCGGAGACGATTTTCGGCCGGCGGCTTAGGGCGGAGAGACGGTGGTGGTAACGCCGGCGTTACAGGGGGGTACGAGGAGGGTGAGAGATGTTTTTAGGGTTTGGGTGGTTTTTGGACACTTTTATTAAATATGCCAAACGAATTTGGACCGTTGGATTGTGAGCCATGGACGGTCAAGATCAAAAACTATCCAAACGACGTCGTTTTTTACTAAAGGGGGGCAGGCCGAGTTTGGGTCGTTCAGGGCTGGCCTGGGGTGTGTTTGAGGTGGGTTTGGGGCTTTGGGCTCAATTTTGGCCCAAAATCGGGCAATCCATGAAGACCTCCTTATTTCTTTTAATTTCCTCTCCTTTTATTTTAATCTCTTTCATTTATTTTTGTATTTCATTTGTATTTTTCCTAATTTTATTAAAATACAAAAATTAAAATGAGACCTAATTTATTTTCAAAATTAAGCTAATTAATTTGTTTTTGTTCTAAAAACAAATTAACCACTAATTAATCCTAAAATATGAAATTAGGTCCTGAATGCAAATGTCAAGCATATTTTTTTTTGATATTTTCGTATGAATTAAAATGCACAAATAACATGCAAACAATTACCAAAAATAACACAAAATTCACAAAATAATGAAAGAAAAATCATTTTGTTTGAATTTTTGGGAATAATTCACTTAGGGCAAAAATCACGTGCTCACAGCTGCCCCTCTTTGCCCGGAAACACGAAGAGTTTTCGTGCAAAGATAAGTGAGCGGAAACGAGCGATTTTTGCCTGTTTGAATATTCCGTGTGAAGCATTTTTTGAAAAGTTTTGACCACACCCTGCTTCGGAGGTTGCCTACATATCCTTGGCTAAAAAGGAATCAGGTCAGTGTACTTCGGGAAGGTTTGGTAGCTGGGACTACCAGGAGCTGTGATTTCACTATTGTTGCTGCTGCTACTGCTCGCTGACCTCCTTATTACACCGTGTAAAAATAAAAAGAAGCTAGCCTAAGCTATGATCTATGAATTACAAAAAGGTCGTGTCTATGTCTTCAAACTTGCTCTTGTATTGCCTTGAACTTGTATTCTTCCGATGGAATTCGCGCGTTGTTGCCTTGAATTGTGATCGGAGATGTTTTGCTATTCCTCCGAGGGATGCTTGACATGCTGAAGTTTGAAATATGTGCCTCTATTCTCCAGGCGGGCTCCTGATTGCTGACGCTTGAAAAGTATTCCCTGCTCTCCAAGCGGGTTCCTGATTGCTGTATTGAACGGTATTCCTCTGTTCTTCAGGCGGGCTCCTGATTGCTGAAACTTAAAGTGTATGCCTCTGTTCTCCAGGCGGGCTCCTGACTGCTGAAACTTGAAATGTGTGCCTCTGTTCTCCAGGCGGGCTCCTGACTGCAACAAAACAAACAAAGAAAATTTTCTGCCCTAGTTTGGTGACTGGGTACAGTATGTTATCAAATATAAAAAATTAAAAGCTACAATTTGAATTGCACTTCCCTCGTTCTTCAGGTGGGCGCCTGACTGCTGAAGCTTTCCATGAGGGTACCTGCAATCAAAACAAAACAAACGAAATTTTTGCCCCAGTTTGCACTAGGAATATTTGTGAGTTGTTAGCAAAATTATGAACCACTTATACTATTAATGTGATGCTCAGATTAAACTAGGACTAGACTAGGATATGCGTCTCCTATGAGTAAAACCAAGAAACTTTGACTAGCAAATGCGTCTGCTAAAATAAAACCTGAATGAACCAAACTAGGAAGTGCGTCTCCTAGGGGTGAATTTAAATGACCAAGACTAGGAAGTGCGTCTCCTAGGGGTGTAACTTCAATGAACCATACTAGGAAGTGCGTCTCTTATGGCCAAACTTAAATGGCCTAAACTAGGAAGTGCGTCTCCTAGGGGTGAAATCACAATTTAGGAAGTGCGTCTCCTATAAGTGAAAATCAACTTCAATGACTCAAACTAGGAAGTGCGTCTCCTATGAATGAACCCTTAATTTAGGAAGTGCGTCTCCTAAGGGTGAAAATTCAATGACTCAAACTAGGAAGTGCGTCTCCTAGGGGTGTAACCATACTAGGAAGTGCGTCTCCTATGGCCGAACTTAAATGACCTAAACTAGGAAGTGCGTCTCCTAGGGATGAAATCACAATTTAGGAAGTGCGTCTCCTGAAACAAAATACCACTTGGAAGGCCCGGACTAAGAAGTGCGTCTCCTAGGGGTGAAACGTCAATTACTCAAACTAGGAAGTGCGTCTCCTATGAATGAACTATCAACTTAGGAAGTGCGTCTCCTACCACAAAATATGACTTGAAAAACTTAGACTAGGAAGTGCGTCTCCTAGGGGTAAAACCTCAGTGACTCAAGCTAGGAAGTGCGTCTCCTAGGAATAGACTTAAATGACCCAAAACTAGGAAGTGCATCTCCTAGGGGTGAAACTCAATTTAGGAAGTGCGTCTCCTAAAACCAAAATTATAACCTGCCCAAACTAGGAAGTGCATCTCCTAGGGGTGAAACTTCAATGATTCAAACTAGGAAGTGCGTCTC
Organism: Nicotiana attenuata; assembly: GCF_001879085.1. Lineage (NCBI taxonomy): Eukaryota > Viridiplantae > Streptophyta > Magnoliopsida > Solanales > Solanaceae > Nicotiana > Nicotiana attenuata. The sequence continues at coordinate 147,218 of NW_017672156.1, read as the reverse complement.
CTAGGGGTGATGTGTGATCTTCTAAATAGACTTTGCGTAAGCAGAATTGGCGTGTTACACCTGAAAATTTCAAGCTTCCCAGCTTTGGTATGAACATTCTTCCGTCCCTGTTTCAGACAAAGGAAACTTGTGAGTTTAAACATGGTGGTTGGTTTGCGGCCTTGACTTTGCTGCGATTTCTCCTTTACTTGCCATGATAACTTTGATTTCACGTTACTTGCTTATTGACTAACCAATTTCTTTGCCACCCTCATCACAGAAAATACCTCTTCTCCGTTCAGACCCAATACCCTTATCCGTTGCATTGCTCATGAACTGACATTTACCAAACATTTTATTTCACATGAATTCCAAAGCACGTCAATTGCCACCCACTCAGTACATATGTTTTTCTTTCTTGACTTAAACCACTGGCCTTGGCCTTGAGGTCTAATGCTCCTTCACTTGCCATGATAAATTTGCTTTCCGCTTGGAAGACCTTGCTTGTCACTGGTTAACCAACTTTTTGCCAATCTTGCCACAGAAAATGCCTTTGATCCATTCACCTAACACTCTCCATCTGTTGCATTGTTCATGAATTGATATTTCCCAAGCCTTTGTATTTTGCACGAATCCCAAGGCATGTCGACTGTTATTAGCTCAATGCGCTTGCTGATTTTTTCTGACTTATGACATTTTGATGTGTTAGCCAGACTCCGTTTTGTGCAATTGGAAAGATGGTGGCAAATTTTAAAGTCATTTCTTACTTGTTCTGACCAGACATACTCAAGAAGAGGAAGTAAACAAAGCAAAAGAACAGAGTAGAGGATAATGGGAAGAGATGATTCCTAACAAGAAAACTACAGAGTAGAAACCTATCGGATGTGGACACCGACTCTGATGACCTTGACATGCACCTGCAGCCTATTCTGTTTAGCAAATCTGATGTTCAGCTCTTGTTGTACCTTTTCGCCGTGAAACTGGGCTTCAATGCTCTGCTTGCCCGATCTGAATCACAATCCTTTTTCGACTTGTGGTGCCCGTGGGTTTTCACCATCAAGCCTCTCTCATTTTCGATCTTTTTCTCAACTCACCATCGCCTTATGGTTCCCGTGAAGGTTTTCACCAATAAGACTCTCTCATTTTTTATTTCTCTCAGCTTTCGTCGCCTTGCGGTGCCTGTGAGGGCTTTTATCATCAAGACTCTCTCATTCTTCATTTCTTTCAGCTTTGGCCCGGAGCGTTGCCCCTGATATGATTCCCCTCTACTTGCTCGCCTTGGCATCTCTCGAAGACCGATCAGAAGGTCTTCCTTTGGACCGTAATGTGGGCTTTTGGATAGGGTTAGAAAGAAAGGGTATCAAAGGCTCAAAACAATTTCATCATGGGTTCAAAATTACAACTTTCGGGATCAAATCTCCCACAACAATCACAACTTCTGCCCAGTTTCCTTTTTGGGGACTTTTATTTCGGTGTGACTGAACCTCAGAGAGAGGCTGCCTACGTACCCTTTCGGGATCAAGTCAAACGTAGTTCAGGTCATAAAACTACGTTCGTTATTGCGATCTTTCCGTTTCTTCCACTTTTCTTTTCTTTCCTTTCATTTCTTTTCTTTTCCTTTTCTTTTCTTTTCTTTTCTTTTGCTTTTCTCTTTTTTTTCCTGTTTTTATTCTCTATTCTTTTTCTTTGTTTTGTTTTTTTTTCTTTTTCCTTTTCTCTTCCTTTCTCTTCTTTTTTCTTTTCTTTCCTTTTCTTTTCTTTTTCCTTTTTCACTGTTTTTCTCTTGTTTCTCCATTTTCTTTCTCCGCTCGGGCTTACGAGTTTTATTATTGATTTCGAAAGAGGGGTATACAAGAAAATAACCGAGGCTCGAAGGGGTAACAAAGAATAAAGTGTTTGGATAGCAGAACAAAATGCCTTCGTCATTTCAATCTCCAAAACATGCCAAGTACAAACTACGCAATTAAACAAACTGAGGAAAACATAGGTAACATTTTTTGATTGCACCAGAATTACTAACCATATCCACATATTTGCCTTCTGCATTTGTCAATTACCCAGCACCATTTGGACAACAGTCTCGGTACCATGAGCGTCAGGGGCAAACTTGCCTTTGGTCTCAAACCGATGTGGCATGATGCATTTCAACAGTATTTCTTTATGTTCCGTCTGACCCAGTTTAACACAATTTGGGCTCGAAGAGATTTCAAAACTCCCTCGACTGTCCTTACATCTTCAACATTGTTTTATTGCTTTATACTAAACT
>NW_017672156.1:109827-144963 GCF_001879085.1 Nicotiana attenuata | reverse complement strand
TACGTACCCTTTCGGGATCAAGTCAAACGTAGTTCAGGTCATAAAACTACGTTCGTTATTGCGATCTTTCCGTTTCTTCCACTTTTCTTTTCTTTCCTTTCATTTCTTTTCTTTTCCTTTTCTTTTCTTTTCTTTTCTTTTGCTTTTCTCTTTTTTTTCCTGTTTTTATTCTCTATTCTTTTTCTTTGTTTTGTTTTTTTTTCTTTTTCCTTTTCTCTTCCTTTCTCTTCTTTTTTCTTTTCTTTCCTTTTCTTTTCTTTTTCCTTTTTCACTGTTTTTCTCTTGTTTCTCCATTTTCTTTCTCCGCTCGGGCTTACGAGTTTTATTATTGATTTCGAAAGAGGGGTATACAAGAAAATAACCGAGGCTCGAAGGGGTAACAAAGAATAAAGTGTTTGGATAGCAGAACAAAATGCCTTCGTCATTTCAATCTCCAAAACATGGCCAAGTACAAAACTACAACAATTAAACAAGACTGAGGAATCTCCAAAGCATGACCAAGTACAAACTACGCAATTAAACAAACTGAGGAAAACATAGGTAACATTTTTTGATTGCACCAGAATTACTAACCATATCCACACATTGGCCTTCTGCATTTGTCAATTACCCAGCACCATTTGGACAACAGTCTCGGTACCACGAGCGGCCCCTGTAGACTCGGGGGCAAACTTGCCTTTGGTCTCAAACCGATGTGGCATGATGCATTTCAACAGTATTTCTTTATGTTCCGTCTGACCCAGTTTCACACAATTTGGGCTCGAAGAGATTTCAAAATCCCTCGACTGTCTTTACATCTTCAACATTGTTTTATTGCTTCATTACTAAACTGACTTTTAAAATTAGGCTGAGAATTATGCGTGCATGTCATGTCACCAGAGCCAGCATGAAAAGAATTGGAAAAGGAGAAAGGAACCAAATAAAATGACTAGAAATGGCGGGAAACAGAGAATTGCATTAGACTGACGGTGAAAGGGTTTAAACAACGAAACAAGCAAACTAGACTAGAGTTACAACCCTTGAACAAACCTAAACAGCACTACACAAGCTAATACGACGAGACAAACAAGACAAAATGAAAGGATAGAAGGGTTTGAGTCACAAGACAATATCCGGATTACAACCCTGAAATAACCCGGACAACAGAAATGACAACAAAATAAACCACCAAAACTCCAAGAGATGGAGCGTCTTCCCAATTACCAAGTACGGCGTCTTAGCCACTGAATTTCACACCAAGATTCCTAGAATTTTCACAAGACTTCATCACGTTGTTCTGAGCAAACTGCTTCTGGGTTTCTTCTGCCGGCTCATTCTCACAATCAATCATACCACCATATGCGTCTCATTGTGCACAAGAGATGGATCTTGGCTAGTGTTTATTGCATCTGGATTTTGCACGACGATGTCGCCTGCATCAATAAGCTTTTGAATTGCATTCTTCAGATTCCAACATTTCTCTATGTCGTGCCCCAGGGCACCTGAGCAATATGCGCACTTTTGAGAAGGATCAAACTTCTTTGGGAGAGGGTTCGGCATTTTTATCTGAATCGGCTTCAACATGTCCAATGTCCTTAGCCTCTGGAACAGACTGGCATATGATTCTCCCAATGGAGTGAAGGTCTTCTTCTTCCGTAACCTCTCATTCTTAAATGTTGGATTGGGCCGAAAACCTGATCCAGGGTGTTTTTGGTAAGCTTGCGGGGGTAGATGGGCATTTTGAGGAGCTGGGTACTGAGAATATGATGTGCGACTTTGGGATTTCTGTGGAGAGAAGTGGCGTCGGGGAGGGTCATCTAATGCACAAGGATAACAACAGGGACAATGTCGAGTCTGGAAGTGTTGATCAGGAAGCCTATTGGATCGTCTTTTCTGTTCCTCTTTCTTCCAACCGAGCTTACTGGTACGTTCTGAATGGCTTCCGAACGACTCGCAATTTTGCCTGACTTGATTCCTTCTTCCACTAGCTCCCCCATTTTTAAGACATCATTGAAAGGCTTACCCAGGGCCGGGATTAAATGACTGTAGTAGGTGGGTCCCTGGGCCTGTAGAAAAAGCTTAACCATTTCTTCTTCGCTGATCGGGGGACTGACTCGAGCAACTTGCTCCCTCCATCTGAGCCCAAACTCATTAAAGCTTTCCTCCGGCCTCTTTTCCATCTTATATAGCGAGGTGCGGTCTGGGGCAACGCTTGATTTGCATTGAAAGTATCGGACAAAGTCTTGATCCATGTCACCCAATGTAAGCCACTCATCGACATTTTGACGACCATGCCAGTCCAAAGTTGCCCCAGTTAGGCTTTCACCGAAATATGCCATCATCACGTCATCTTTCTCTCCAACAATTCTCATTTCGTTGCAATAGACCCTCAGGTGGGCTACCGGATCTCCACGCCTATCATACAAGTTGAAGTTTGGCACTTTAAATCATGCGGGCAGGCGGGTGTCATGTGGCACAATCAGTCCCTTGCAAGTCATGCTACCCTGACCTCCCACTCTTCGCTTGTCCCTTAAGGGCTTTTCTGTGCTTGTCAACTTCCCGGGTACCTCATCTCGCCCTGATCTTCCCGTAACCCTTTCATTTCTACCATGAATCTGCTCATCCCGGGAGCTCTTCTCGTATGGATCAAGGACCCTGTGGGCAACATCTGGAGGGTGAAATCGGGCATTACGCGCTTTGGGTGGGTATTCATTGTCTGGGGTAACGGATATGACAGGAGGGTAATATTGGGGAGAAGTGACTGTAGGATGAGCGATGGAGCTACTAGGGTAGTTGGGGCGAGTGTGATAAGCGAGTGTATCCGGAGAATATGGAGGATCATCTGGTATTATGTTGGGAGTTTGGTTAAGGGTAGTGTCCTGGAAAATTGGTGGTGGCGGGGGTGGCGCCTTTCCAGTCATCCAGGCTTGATACATGTCTGTCATGTGTTGTCTCAGCATCCGCACCTCTTCAACCAACCCATTATCCCGTTCCACCAACTGTTGTCGAACACCGGTATCAACCAACTCAGTTCTCTTGTTGTTTGCCATTGCCTCTTGTCCTTGTGTTGTGAAGCAGAGTTACCACTTTCAAACCATAAACCAACCACCTTTTCTGGAATGACATGACAAAATGAAACCATCACGTTAGAGTTAGGGCATTTAACATATTGGTACCCGCACATTTGGGGAGTGAATGCACCTAGGCAGTTAACAGTTCCTATTATGCTTTTGATCAGTCGCACGCGTCATCCCGGCCTTTTCATTTTTCTTTATTTGCCATGCCTTTCCTCTCATTCTTCCCTCGTGTTTTCCATTGTTTGTTTCTTGCCTTTCCCTATTTTCTTTGCTTTCCTCTCATTTTCCTCTCTTTTCCTTTCCTTCTTTTCTTTTGCCTTGGTTTTTCTTGTTCCTATTCTCTCCTTTCCTCAAAATTGTTTTTCCGCTCGTTTCTTTCTTTTCTCTTGCTCTCTTTTTATTTTCTCTTATTTGCCCTTTTTATTTTTTGTTTTTGGTTACGATCGAATCCTATGGAGATTGCCTACGTATCACGACCCCGCGTGAATCAGACCGAGCGTAGTTCTGCAGGATATAAAAAGGAAATAAATAACAAATTTTTTTTTGGGATTTTCAATTTTTTCATAAAAACAAACACTTTGACTACAAGGACTCAGGACTTACAGACTCGAAATAAACTAACAGACTTAGAAAAAGATCAACTCAAACGACCTAACAGACTCCAAAACGACTTAACAGACTCAAACAAAATGAAAATCACAAATGCATTAAAGCCTTGAATGCTCCTGGAGCTCTCGGGGTGTTGTTTGGCTTTGTTGCGGGCTCATCTGCAAGATCCTCCTGAAGCCTTTCCAAATCCCTCATTACCTACTGGACAAATGTCATGACTGCCGCAAAGAAAGTAGTCTGGGTCATGTCTTCACATATCTGGCATTTTACCACAATGTACTCTGCAATCGCCGTGACCCTTTCACGGATCCTACCCTTCTCTCGTAATAATTCTCCAATTTGCCTGGTTCTAGCTTCCAAAGTTTGTTCCGCTGCATGGTTCTGTGTTTGAAATTGATGTAGATNGAAAACCTATCGGATCGTCTTTTCCGTTCCTCTTTCTTCCAACCAAGCTTACTGGTACGTTCTGAATGGCTTTCGAACAACTCACGATTTTGCCTGACTTGATTCCTTCTTCCACTAGCTCCCCCATTTTTAACACATCATTGAAAGGCTTACGTAGGGCCGGGATCAAATGACTGTTGTAGGTGGGTCCCTGGGCCTGTAGAAAAAGCTTAACCATTTCTTCTTCGCTGATCGAGGGACTGACTCGAGCAACTTGCTCCCTCCATCTTAGCCCAAACTCATTAAAGCTTTCCTCCGACCTCTTTTCCATCTTAGATAGCGAGGTGCGGTCTGGGGTAACACTTGATTTGCATTGAAAGTATCGGACAAAGTCTTGAGCCATGTCACCCAATGTAAGCCACTCATCGACATTTTGACGACCATGCCAGTCCAAAGCTGCCCCAGTTAGGCTTTCACTGAAATATGCCATCATCACGTCATCTTTCTCTCCAACAATCCTCATTTCATTGCAATAGACCCTCAGGTGGGCTACCGGATCTCCACGCCCATCATACAAGTTGAAGTTTGGTACTTTGAATCCTGCGGGCAGGCGGGTGTCATGTGGCACAATCAGTCCCTTGCAAGTCATGCTACCCTGACCTCCCACTCTTCGCTTGTCCCTTAAGGGCTGTCCTGTGCTTGTCAACTTCCTAGGTACCTCATCACACCCTGCTCTTACCGTAACCCTTTCATTTCTACCATGAATCTGCTCATCCCGGGAGCTCTTCTTGTGTGGATCAAGGACCCTGTGGGCAACCTCTGGAGTGTGAAATCGGGCATTACGCGCTTTGGGTGGGTATTCATTGTCTGGGGTAACGGATATGATAGGAGGGCAATATTGGGGAGAAGTGACTGCAGGATGAGCGATGGAGCTACTAGGGTAGTTGGGGCGAGTGTGATAAGCGGGTGTATCCGGAGAATATGGAGGATCATCTGGTATTATGTTGGGAGTTTGGATAAGGGTAGTGTCCGGGAAAATTGGTGGTGGCGGGGGTGGCGCCTTTCCAGTCATCCAGGCTTGATACATATCTGTCATGTGTTGTCTCAGCATCCGCACCTCTTCAACCAACCCATTATCCCGTTCCACCAACTGTTGTCGAACACCGGTATCAACCAACTCAGTTCTCTTGTTGTTTGCCATTGCCTCTTGTCCTTGTGTTGTGAAGCAGAGTTACCACTTTCAAACCACAACCCAACCACCTTTTCTGGAATGACATGACAAAATGAAACCATTACGTTAGAGTTAAGGCATTTAACATATTGGTACCCGCACATTTGGGGAGTGAATGCACCTAGGCAGTTAACAGTTCCTATTATGCTTTTGATCAGTCGCATGCGTCATCCCGGCCTTTTCATTTTTCTTTATTCCTCATGACTTTTCTCTCATTATTCCCTCTTGGTTTTCATTGTTGGTCTCTTGCCTTTCCCTCTTTTCCTTTGCTTTTCTCTCTTATTTTCCCTTTTCTCTTTTTTTTATTTGGTTATGGTCGAATCCTATGTAGACTGCCTACGTATCATGACCCCGCATGAATCAGACCAAGCGTAGTTCTTGAAAAAACGGGAATAAAGTAAACAAACCGACATTCTCTTTTTTTTTCTCTTCCTCTTTTTTTCTCTTTTTTTTTGGCCTTAATGACCACTCTAAACTCATATATTTTTTCTCTTTTTGAAACAAACACTCTATGGAAAATTATTAAGGAAAAATCCTACAAGAAGAATTTTTTTTTGATTCTTTTTTTTTTCTGAAATGAAGTCCGAACAATAAACCAAAGAAAAGCATTTCGAATTTTCATTTGATATCCTGACGCAAGATTTCGAAACAAGCAATGAAAAAGATAATACAAAATGCTTTTTTTTTTTTTTAATAATTTTGATTGCCTAAAGCAGGAATTCTAATGATAAACAAAAGATAAAGTATTTTTATTTTCTATGTACAATATCCTAAAGTTCTAATGAAAATAAAAAGAATTTTTTTTTACCACTAATTTTCCAAAGAAACACCTCAAAAGAAAATCTTTTGGGTTTTGAAATTAACACCTTAAGGAAAGCTTTTAAAGAAGTACTAAAAGAAAATTCTCTTTTTTTTTTTTAGAATTTTGGTCCTAATATACTAAAGGAAACATAAAAATAATTCATTTTAAGTCCTAGATATTAATTACCTAAAGGAGAAACAACCTCAATTTTTCATTTCTAGAATTAGTATTCTAAAGAAAACTTATAACGGAAATATAAAATGCAACATCTTTTTTCTTTCTTTTTTTTTTTTTGGATTTTTGAGTTACACCATGCCTTTACAAAATAACAAACAACTTGACATTATTGTACAAAACTAGAAAATAAAAAACGACATAAAAAAAATTCTCAAAATAACTTAAAATAAAAATAAATCTCCTTAAGCAACTCCTGAATGCAGCGGTCCTGGGGTATCTGTCCTGCTCAAACTCCGGTTAGTAAATTCACACCTGTATGAGAAAACTTAAACCAATATTATGTGAGACCATAACATTCTCTATTAGACACATGCAAGACATGGTTGCGATTATTTTTGCAAAATGACTTATTTAGCCAAAAGGTGGCTAGAAGTGTAAAGTTTGGCTAAGACCCCGCAAAGCCAAGAACCTAAGATTTACTAGGAAGACCGGACCCTATGTGGGTTGCCTACGTATCACTCCCCGAAAGACGAGAAACAGGTATGCGTAGTTCGGGCAACTTGACTTTGAAATGACTGTTTTTTTTTTAAAATAAAAAATCGGCAGAGTTTCGGGGTATTTTCAAGCATTGGGTTTTCTTCAGAACCGGGTTTTCTTCTTTCCTACGTCCCTCTTGGTCTTTTTCCTCTCTTTTTTCCCTCTTCTTGTTTTTCTATGATTTTTCCTCACTCTTCTTTTCTTATTTAGCCGGTCAGCATGCAAGCCAAAACAAATGAATGTTCACATAGCACATAGGATGCATCATGATGGTCTGTTATTTTGGGGTACACCTGTCCTAGACGGACCCAACCCCTGTGTTGAGTCCCCTAAGCCAAAATGCACGTGATGCAAAGAAGCGCTCCTACTAGGGATCCGGCATGAGGCTGTGTTCTTCTAGGTTTTAAAAACCTGGGGTTTTGGTCTAGACTTGGGGTACCCGAGCGGACAACTGGGGCCGAGGAGGGGGCGACGTACCGGGAGCACTAAAGTCTGCCCGGCCTTGTCGCTTGCCCAGCCTCGCTCTATTTGGTATTTTTTTCTACAGAAAAAGCTTCTTCGCGAACGTATGCACCATTTTCAGAAGACTCAGATGGGGTGGCGTAAGAAGGCAAATATATTCAATTCAACAATATTAAAGCGGTAAACGGGTAGCATTTAGCACAAAGGTTCACAAAAATACAATAATATCAATAATAAATAAGCAAAGTAAGAATCATAAACAAGCTCGAATTCTTGAACCCTGAACAAAAGTTCTGGGTTCTTCTCCCCAGCAAAGTCGCCAGAGCTGTCACACCTCCTTTTTCCTACTACACCCCCGGAAAGGGTATAATAAAGGGAGTTATTTCCAACTTGAAGTGACAATCGAAACGGGATTTATTTTTTAAAAAACAATCAGAGTCTCCACTTGGGAGATTTATGGTGTCCCAAGTCACCGGTTTTAATCCCGAATCGAGGAAAAGAATGACTCTGTTATTATAGTCTGCGAATCAAAAATCCGGGTAAGGAGTTCTGTTAACCCGAGAGAAGGTGTTAGGCACTCCCGAGTTCCGTGGTTCTAGCACGGTCGCTTAGATCATACTTGGCTTATACAATTATTTAATTACTGATTTTAGAACCTATATGCTTTTGCTTCTTACCGCTTTTTATTAGAAAATTATCTTGAGACGGGTTACGCGTACGTATACCCGCCTGTTTGGTGCGTCAAAAATCATGTCACGCGAATGTGTCCACAATTAATAACACTTAATTATTTTTAAGAAAAGTTTGGGCCAAAGTTGCGCGAACGCATACTCCGGCTTTGTTTTTAGAAATGTAGTTGTGTTACGCGAACGTATACGCAACCACACTTGGTATTTTAAACGGTCCTAAAGGATATTCTACGAAATATTATTTTTATCTAGCCTATGAAATTACTAAAAGGGCATATGTGATTTTAATGAACTTATGTGAACTAAGAAAATAATTAAAAGCTTGTAGCCTATTTTATTATTAAGCAAAGATTGAGAGAAGTTGCGCGAACGCACACTCCGAATTAATTTAGGATCATGGTCATGTTACGCGAACATATACGCAACCACAATCGTAGATTAAATCGTGCCTAAAGGCAAACTACGAACATTTGTCATTTTATATCTATGTTATAAGAAATTAATACGGGGGCCATATGTGATTTAAGGGTTGGTGGCACATCTCGATTTTATTCTAAAAGGGTATTCGAACTAAATTATGAAGGGCCGTGAACTAAGATCTAAGGGAATTGTGACTACTTCACCAAGAGTTGAACCCATTATTAACCCCAAAAGACTCCAGGCCTGACGGCAGGCCCAAACACTCTTCAAAACCTCTATTCAGAGACAAAAATCATGAGGCTGTCCGAATGCAATGGACTGCCCTTCAGATGAAAGGGTCTCGATGTTCCGGCCCAAAAAGAGCCCAAACATTAGTGAGCATATGTTGTGGGCATGAGACTAGGAATCGAACCACAGAAAAGACAAATGTATATGCAAATCAACCAATGTTCTAAGCACTGTTACTATCATCAATAGAACGGGTTTGTGCAATCATCAGTTAATGCAACACGTGACATGCAACACATTAAGCTCGTATCCATAATCGATTGACATCATACATACAAGAACTCCGTATCAAACTCGCAGGCCTTCAAATCTGATTTTGAAAGTACAATTACATATACAGTCCTTTAAACATTTGAAAACTTACATAAACATGGACATCACTAAGTTAAAATGCCCCTAAATCAATAAACCCAGTCCCAAGTTTGGGCATAAGTGGATCTGAGTATGTGATACAGAAACCCAAGCCCAGTCTAGGCTTGAGAGCCCAGGTATGTCCAAGCTCAAAATTAGAGGATTAGACTCGAAGTTGAGTCTAGATCAGCAACCAAATCTGCTGCATTCAAACATGTTAATTCTTCATAATCCTATCCTAATTACACGTTCCATGTTAACTACAATGACTTAACAACATGATCTTTGCAATTCAACAGCCCATACTGATACATCTATCAATAGATCAATCCATTAACCTAATGGCTCTAACACGTGGCAATCATTAACCCTACCAATAGCCTTATTACAATCCCAATCTGAACTCAAAGTTTTAAAACAACAATCACATTAAGCATACTGGGAAAAATAATTGATAATACAAGCTGAGAAACGAGCTAAACATGAAAGTATAATCTTCGATTCTCTTCAATAAATCACCTCATGATCTGTTTTACATGCTTAGGTCAAGAATATGTACCTGGCAACAACAAAGAAAATAAGAAGAAGGAAGAGTTAGCAGCAGCAGAACAAGGCCAATTACAGCAATAGAACAGTAGCCTCTCACAGGTCAAAAAATCAGTTTAAGACCCAAAATCAGACCATCTTCAACCAGACGAGTGTTTGTGATTTTTCAGGAATCTTAGACAAACAGGAGGAACTGAGAAATTAGAAATCTAGACTCTAACCCCAAATTCAGCTCATATCCAGCTTTCAAAACCCCAAATTAAACCAATTTCAACAGCATGTGCATTGAAATAGCTCCAGAAAAGAAGAACCTTAAGAAAAAGACCAAAAAACCAATCGAACAGTGAAATTTCCTGAAAATTTTAGCTGTTTGGTATTTTCTCATATTTTTCTATCTCTTAAATTCTATGAAACAGTAAAATTTGCAGCTTTTGTATTTTTCTGGATTTTTAGCTCTTCATCCCCCAGGTCTCCTTCAAAGGCAAGAAAACATGCCTTTATAGGCAAGGCAAGTAGGGCAGCCTTAGGTTTTCATGTTTGCCATTCAATCCTTTTCCAATTTTCTTTTTTGCTTAGCTATCCTCTAATTATTGACTTGTTAGTCAAGCTAGCCTATTACAAATCTGAAATTCAATTAAAATCCCCCACCCCAAGCTTCCTAGAAGCTTCCTAATTAGATACCATAAGATTCCCTAGCATGAATTAGCCAGTTCCCCCCTTGCTTACCCTGTTTTTTACCTCTTCATGCCAAAACGAAATCTGGGCCAATTGACCCAAATCGATGGGTCTGAATAGACCCAGATTACTCTTTCTTGGGCCTTCTGATTTCAAAGCCCATATGGACTCATCGGGCTAGGCAGAATTGCCCAAGAGCCAAATTAACACCCCTTTCTTTGAAAATAAAACAAAGAAACAAAGCAAATGAAACATGACGAACTTAATTTTAAAACACAACACCAATCAGACTAATCAACCAATTTTAAACCTAACTTATGTAAACAAAACGAAATCATTTTAATTGGAAACGAATTAACTTAAAACTACCACTGAGTAATAGAAAAACAGAAGAAAATCAAAAGAAGGGACAGAATAGGAAGAGAAACAAAAGAAGAAGAATTTAATAGCAGAACGACTAAAGAAGACGAGGAAGGATGTATGAGATACCTTTAAAAATCATTCGACACAGAACTAATAACCCTTCAAAAACTCCGATTTGATTCGAAACAAGTATTAACTGTATGTTCTCAACGAAAACAAACAGTCAATATCCGTTTCAAACCTTATCGCTCAACGAAGACTGGAAGGCTTGACGGATTTCTTTCTTCTTTTCTCTCAGACTCGAAACTAGACCGATTTGGTGAGGTTTTGGGAAAAATTGGTGGTGGATTAGGGTTGAGGGAAGGGTGATGGTTGCATGGGTGAAATATGGGTGGTGCTCGAGCTTCGCCGCCGGCTAGAAATGGCGGAGAAGCGAAAGGCGGCGTTAGGGCTCGTTTGACGGAGATGAAACAGAGGGGCCTTTGATCTTAGGCTTAACATTTGGTCGTTTGGACAGTATTATGCAAATGGGGGAAGTGGGGATGACCGTTGGATGGGCTGGAATAAAGGGCCAGGATTGATTGCCATTTTAGAACTCAAAACTCGTAGTTTTGATTAGGGATCAAACTCGGTTATGCAGAATTGGGCCGGATCTAGGGTATTTGGGCGGGTAGTAAACAAGGTATCATTGGGCTTGGACAGAAAATTTGGAGATGGGTCCAATTGATATTGCTCTTCTTTTATTTTCACTTCTTTTCCTTTTTTCCAAAAGTTCTTTTTTTTAAGATTAAATAAAAATCTAGATTAATTCCTAATTCACCCTAAAACTACTTAACCTAAATGATAATTGTCACAATTAGTTAAAAAAAAAACAAATTAAAGAAGAACTACTCAAAAATAAAAATTGAAATTGAAAGTGCGAATTAAACTATTTTTGTAATTTTCCTTTTTTTATAAAATAACTTAATTAATAATTAATTCTTAAAATACAAAATTAACTCCTAAATGCACATGCAACACATTTTTTTATATTTTTCACTAATTAAAATGCACAAACAAAAATGCAAACAATTAACAGAAAATGCCACAAAAATCCACAAAATTGCAAACACTAAAAAAAAATTATTTCGTTTTGAATTTCTGGGAGTAATTCATATAGGGCAAAAATCACGTGCTCACAGCTTAACAACCTACCCTAATCCCCTACATTCTCACCGGACCCACCGCCCTGAAATCCCAAACACTCTCAAATCCTCTCAACTTTCTGAAACCCTAGCCTCCTCCCACCTTCCTTCACCGGATTTTCACCGGAATCCATGGCATCCCAGGCCATGGATAGTCTCTACCCACCCTCTCCACCATTAGACCTTGGTTGTTCAAGGTCTGGAAAGATGGCTTCGATGTTTCTCCCTCCGATCTTCTTCGATCTTTGATTCCATGGCTTTTCCGGCCATGCTCCCGCACATTCGAGACTCAGGAGCCTGATTCTTGACCTCTCCGACTCAAGATCAGACCTGTCTCCAAGCCTTTCTCATTTCTAGGGTTTCTCTGAAACCCTAAGCCATTCGAGGTTCTTTCACCGTTATTTTTTTAGATCTATACTATGTCTATGCCTTTCTTGCCATCCTGAGTGTTTTCCCCAAAAGTTTTTGTCAAAATCGTTTCTCTCCGATTTTTACGGTTTCCGCAAGGATTTTTGAAAAATCTTTCTGATTCTTTTTCTTCTTTGCTTTATGTGTGTTTGTTTATACCTTGCTCGTATGATTTCTTTTATTTTATGCATATATTGTCTTTTACCTTTTTCTTTTCTCCTGTTAATTTCTGCTATGTTTTCACTACTCTTTTGCTATATGTGCCTACCGTTAAAGTTATTTGATTTTTTTGACTCTGTTCATGTTCTTACATGCTTCATCTACTTGTGTTCAAGTTTGCACTGTCTCCTTCTTCTGAACTCGTTTATGTTCTGAGTTTCTCAAATATGTTCTTCATGATTTTTCTTCCTTTGTCGTTCAAGCATGCTATCATGTCTGTTTTGTTGAGACTCTGAAAACAAATGGTTTGCTTTCCCACCTCCATGTCTGATTCAATTTTTGAAACCCTAGGATTTGGGGTTTCCTTTTGACGATCTTGTTTTTGTGTTCCAGTCAAGGTTCCACATTGGGACCCTGGTCTCTCAGACTCACTATGAGTCTGCATGTTGAACTTGCTTCTCCTTGCTTATGATTCTGAACTTCTCTTCGATTAAAATTTTCTTTTAAATAACTTAACTGGCTCTCCTTGATTTACATATTTGTGTGTTTATATATGAATTCTTCTTTCAAAAAGGCATTGCCAATTACTGATTGATTCCGAATTCCTTTGATTGTCTTCGCTTGATTGTTACTGGTTTTCCCTAATTGAACCTTTCTTTACCCTTTTTCCTGACTCGATTCATTTGAGTAAAAGTCTGAAATTTTAAATTTTACTGGTTGATTCCCTTTCCTTTTTTTACAAATCGTGCACTATTAGTTTGTTGCCTTAAATAGCTTCTATATACTAACCCTTTATTATACTACTGGGAAAATATTTTTTTAAATCCCTTTCCAGAATTGTTTTACCCGTTTGAAATCAGAATCCCTTAACTAAAGGGAGACTGATCACAATGATATTTCCTTACCCTTTTCTTGCTTATTTGCTACACTATAAAAAGGGCTCGACCCTTCTGCATTGAAACAGGCTTTAAGTTTTAAGCTTTGAAAACCCTTACAACTCTAGAAATTTGAACTTCAAACACAACACCCTTTCAAACTCTACTCTTTGCTGAGACCTTTGTACTGCTTTGTTTGCAATTTGGCTTTTCAAGACTGTTGTTTTTTTACTTACCTGTTTTTTCCTGAAACTGGTATGTCTCCATTTTGATTTCAACTCCTTCACTATGTGTTTACTTTACAGTTATCCTATTCATGTCTACTTTGCTGTTCATACTATGTATTAAACATGTTACTTTCTTTTATGTTTAGTGTTTATTATGAATCCCCCATACCCCATTCCCTTTTGTGTGTTGAGTTAAAGTTCAGGGCCTGGCAGTATCCAAATTACTGCCCAGGTCTGAACCTGACCTTCAATAGGTCCTAACTCCCAAATCTAAGCTAACAGGCTGGTCAGGGGTGTGCCAGTATCCTAGTTGCTGGGCATGACCACTAGTTTGTTATGGCCTTCCCTAATTCCCTTGTACTGCACTTACACTTATTTTTAGACTTTAAGTTCTGCCCCCTCCTATGAGCCTTGCCTTGGGAACCTTGAGTTCCCTTTGAACTTGGACATTTGAGGGCTGGCCCTTCCACATTGCACAATAATCTGATCCTGCAAATGTAATTGGGTGTAAGAACTGCTTGGAGTTCATGAAGCTCCTTGGAACTTTGACACACCCAAAGGATGAGAAAGGCTTTGGAAATATGATCTTTGGAAGTTGGTTTATTTCATGTTTCAGAATAGGAGTCTGAATTAGGCTCTCCTTGGTTGGAATTTTAATTTTTGATGTAATTTTATTTTCTTTTCTTTTCTGGATCCATTCAAGTTGTAATAATTTTGTAATACTTATGGGGTGTATAGTGAAAATGGGGGAGGGTCTCTCATGTTATGCATATGGGGTAGACATCATGTTTTAGGTCTTTATTTCCGCAATCACAACACTTTCGTTTATGTTTCTGTATATAGAGATCCTGCCTATAGATTTTTCCATATAGATATCTTGCCTATAGTTGTTTCAATACTACATATAGATATCCTGCCTATAGTTTGTTTCAATACTGCATATAGGGATCTTGCCTATAGTTTATTTCATTTCAGCATATAGAAGCCATGCCTATAAGATTCTGCATTTTAACTTATAGAAGCTATGCCTATAAGTTTCTGCATTTCTACACATGCATATGACACTAGGCAAACAATCCATAGGTTAAAGAATAATCACTTGCATCCTAGATACCAAGCTCATAGGATCCCTGCATTTACATAAACCGTTTAAAATCAGTAACGCTTAGAATTCATGCCTATAGGAGCGATCGTTTAAATCTGATTCATCCGCAAGTCTAAAATCAGTAATAATTTGTTAACATCTGCAGAATTGGTAATCCTTCCTTAAAATCAGTATGTATCACCTTGTTAGACATCATGCCTATAGGTCTCACCTACGCAAACAATTAGGTAATCAATTAATTATACCAGTCTTTAATGATTACAACCAGCAGGCAGGCCTAATTTGGACTTCTTATTTGAAAATATGTAATAGATCAGCCACCCTCCCCCCTTTTTTATTAAGTTTAATTAAAGACCTAACCAGTACTTGTAAGTCATGCTAAATAATTTCTGCTTTGAATTAGGAGGCCTATTTGAGCCTTAATTGCTATGTGTCTTCCTCTTAACTGCTCTTATATGTTTTTTGTCGCACTAGATTTTGTCCTTTTAAACTTCAGAAGCCAATATCCCTTCCCTTTAGGAATAGTAGTCCCAACTGCCTCCGGGACTGATAGGATTGGGGCGGGTAGTAGCATGCAATAATTAACGAGACTATTCCGCGCTTTAATACCTTAATGGGGTGGGAAAGGGTAGACATGGATATGATGATACACGCGATAACACCATGCGTATAATTGGTTACCGGGTGTTGCATGGATGATCCATGTTATTTATAAGCCTAGGACCCCTCCCTCTTTATGTGCTTATTTTTTTTTAGAATTTTCTTTCAAACTTTCAATTTTTCAGTTCTTTTAAACCCCTTCTTTGCTTTAATCATATAAAATCCCTTTAATTTCCAGTACTGTTTTCCAAGCTTCCGTCCCATGTCATCCCTTTGCTTGATTATTTGTATCAATCACTTGACCCCCATTCTTTTGCATTTATGTAGCCTTTAAACAAATTATGAAATCGCCTATTCCCAAACTTCAGCATATTTATTTAACTTTTATACTTCCCCTACTTGCAATCGTTATGTGGAAATTGTCTTGTATGTTTATTTGTTGTTTATATTTAAAGTCACAATTGTAGCAGTGCCGGGAACCATACTAGTGGATCTTGGTGGGTGCTTAACACCTTCACCCTGAGATAATTTCAAGCCCTTACCCATTCTCTGGTTTTTCTTCTCTTTTAATTTCTTAGTGTCCTAATGCACTTAATCATTAGGTGGCGACTCTTCTAAATCTCAAAACCAATTCCAAAAGGAATAGAGTTGTCCGCCCAAATGTTGTAAACCCGATTTTGCGAGAAAAAGGGGGCATCGACAGCATGTCAACTCTGCTAGGGATTTTCTTTAGGCTTTTACCATTTCATGTTGCTTGTGACTTTACTGCTTCTTTATTGCCTTTATTTAATGTCTTTATATCTTTTCTACTACGAAACTGACTTGGCTCTTTGTTTCTTTTCTTTAAATGCTTTCTTTTACCGCTTTCCTTTAATATTGTTGTAATTATGAGCAATCATTGTAATCATTACTTTATGAACGTGAAAGTACATGACAACTTGTTAATTATTGTATTGCAGTTTTCAACATCATATTCCACTTGTGCCAAACAAAATACCATAGCAACGCTTATAATGAGTGGTTGCGCCCTTTCGATATTATCACCCCCTAAATTTGGCAAAGGCATATTTGCGGTAAAACTAGTCGATCAGCGGTGCCGTCGACAGTTCTGCGCCTTTCCCTCTTGAGTTGTCCGCTCAAGGGTTCCAAGTCTAATACCCCATAGAAACCATTTCTCTTTAAATTCTGCATGCATCATGGTCAAACTTAGCCGAGTCAGTTATGTTGTACGCATAATGACTCTTTAAGATAGCCTTGTCCAAAGTCCACCGGGTTTCTTTGAAACCCAAACGGACACTACCACGTTCTGTGCATCCATTTGGAGAACTAAATGCTTGTCTTGCCAATTATTGATATTAAAATAGTCGAGTCCGGTGGGGGAAAAGGGCCTAACCTTTTGTTTTGCAGAAAATGAGGCACGAGGTCCCCAGATTCGGCATGGTCACCTACATCCACCCCAGATTGCTGAATTGGTGGGGAGCTCTTCATTCCAGCGATCAAGCTCTTATCAGAAAGTATCTTGGAAACCTGCCTTCTCTACTAGACATTCAACCTAACAACAAGATCATAGAAGCTGCAACTTTGTTTTGGGACTGTGATAGATCGGTGTTTCGCTTCGGGGACATAGAAATGACACCTTTACTCGAGGAAATAGGAGGACTAGCTAGGATACCATGGGAAACTACGGGTTTGCTAATGCCGAAAAATCATAAGGGTAGGGGTTTTCTTAAGATGATGGGTCTAAAGAAGAATCCTTACTTGACATGTTTGGAGGAGTCATACATTCCTTTTGACCATTTGTATGAAAGGTACGGTCACAACAAATCATACCGTACTTATCCGAACGAATTCGCCCTCACCTAATTGGGGCACATCCACCGGGGTATTTGTATTTATGTTCTATTTCTTGGGGATGATAGTGTTTCCAATGAAGAAAGCAAGAATCCATACTAGACTAGCCATGGTCATTAAAACCTTGATGGAAGGAATTAACGGGTAGCCATTCAGCCTTGTGCCAATGATAGTTGCAGAAATATACCGAGCCTTAGAAAGATGTCAACAAGGGGCCAAACATTTCTAGGGATGTAGTTTGCTGCTCCAACTATGGCTCATGGAACACCTCCAAAGGGATAAGTACCGATAGGAAATCCATCGTTGAGACTGGGATGATCATATCACTTTTCATCACCCAAAGCGGATGAATTATATGCCCAACATGTTCGCCCAACCAGAGAATGCTAGAGAATAGGTCGAACTTTTCGACAATCTTACTGAAGACCGAGTACAATTGATGTTTGAGTGGTTCCCTATAGAAGAATTCATCATCCGTTCTAGGGATGCATCATTTCTGATACTGATCGGTTTGAGAGGGACCTACCCATATGTCCCTATCCGGGTTATGAGACAGGCAGGTAGGAAGCAGGTTATACCAAGGGTCGACAAGATGAGCCATTTCGAGCCGACTTCCAGGATGATGACAGTCCGTACAGGTGCCAGGCTCAGCATATAAGGCATTACAAAATTGTCTTGGGAAGAGACACCATCGAGCCAGATCGCTACCATGCTGGTTGTACTCCACACTATTTAGGCTGGCTGGAGGACAATCACAATGATTTCGGTCAGCTCGGGTTCGTTCGAGGTCACAGGATTATTGATGAAAAGGCTGAAGCACAGGTAAAGTACAACCAACTGCGCAAAAGGATGCAGGGGCATAGTGGAGCTGGAAAAGAAGTTTCTGAAGAGGGTCGAGGATTGCCGAGTTGTTGAAGGAAATGAAGGCAGACATCTGGCCAGGGCCTACCTGCTGTTGGGATTGCGCAAGCTGGGAGAACTGTACGAGGGAGCCAACATAGCCGAGTCTGGGGAAGGTCCTTTTGGGACCAAGTAGATAGGATTTTATTTTTTGCTTTACAAATGTAATAAGGCCTATGGCCACTAATGACATTTTTATTCCCTGTTATTTAGTGTCGTTTTGGGATTCGTCTTATTTTTTATCAATAAAATAAGGCATTTAGCATTCTAAGTTCTCCAAATTTATTTGTTGCTAGGCGTACCTCGGGCACAACGAGGTCCCCCAAAATTAGGACACGCTTTATATTCCTGCACTACGTGTTTTAATATTGCAACATCATTCCTTATAATCTAACTTGTTACCTTTTGTTTTTACTTTTGTTTATTCCCCTTCCCAAAGGTTAGTTTGTGAACTCTGGCAACATCAGCATATTTTACAAGATCCAGGGGCCCTCCACCTACTCCTCCTCCCAGTCCCGTCAAACATAAAAACAGAAGAATAATGGAAGATTCAAACAACTCAGCTGAACTGATAGAGATCACCCGTAGCGCCAAGGTCCCCAAGGAAAATGCCTCTCAAATAGAACAGAAGCTACTAAAGTTCCAAGAAGAGCTTGACCAGGTCCGGAATTTAGCAAGTCTATCATTTTCCCTTGCCGCTCCGGAAGTCACTCAGAATCCTGCACCTCTACAAAACGTCCCTCACCACCACTGCAACACTTTCCACACTCCCAACAATACCCCGCTGCTCATCCCGGAACCAATGAATTCCACAAATGACCATTGCCACAACAACACCCCCATCTATGTGGAAACTGTGTTGCACCCCACTCAACCTATCTCAAGCATACTCGAGTCCAGTGATAAAGACTCGATCATTAGAAATTTGGCTGAAGAGCTTGAGAGCTGACCACCAGGATCCAAGGCGTTGAAGGTAGTAAAGGAATTGAGGGGCTAAACTATGAAGACTTGTGCATACAGCCCGATGTCGAATTGCCCGAGAGGTATAAACATCCCAAGTTCAAAATGTTTGATGGTACTGGGGTTCCCAGGGTACACTTGAGGACATACTGCGACAAGCTGGTCGGAGTAGGGAAAGAGGAGATTCCGCATGAAGCTTTTCATGAGGAGCCTGAAAGGAGATGCTCTGTCTTGGTACATTAGACAAGATCCCAAGAAGTGGCCAAACTGGGTTAGTATGGCGTCCGATTTCATGGACAGGTTCAGGTTCAACATGGAGAATGCACCGGATGTGTTTTACATTCAGAATTTAAAGAAGAAACCTACAGAAACGTTCCGCGAGTATGCCACTCGTTGGAGGTCAGAGGCTGCTAAGGTTGGACCTGCTTTAGGGGAAGAACAGATGAACAAGTTTTTCGTCAGGGCTCAGGATCGGCAATACTATGAAAGACTGATGCTGATCGAGAACCATAAATTTTCTGACATCATCAGGCTGGGAGAAAGGATTGAAGAGGGCATCAAAAATGGTATGGTCACTAACTTTGAAGCTTTGCAAGCCACCAATAAGGCTCTGCAGTTCGGTGGTACATCCAAGAAGAGGGACGTAAGTGCCGTAATGGTTGCACAGAGAACCAAATCACCAGTCAAATATCAGACCTACCCGATATCTCCACTTACATTCAACCACTCCAGATTTCCAAGCACCCGCACCTTCCTACCAAGCTCCACCACCTACCTATCAATCACCTCCACCTCCCACATACCAACCCATTTCACCTAAATATTCCCAACCCGCACAAGTCTACCAAGCCTACAACACTCAACCATCCCACTATCAATCACCTCCTACTCACCAAAACTTTCTTAGACCCCGACCAAATTTTGACCGCAGACCTCCCAAACAATAGACCGCCATTGCCGAGCCAATCGACCAGCTGTACGAAAGACTCAAAGCTGGTGGTTATGTCACTCATGTCCCTGCCATAACTCCTGAAAACCCTTCCCAGTGGATTAACCCAAACAAAACCTGTGCATACCATTCAGGCATGAAGGGACATACTATTGATGAGTGCCGCTCCCTGAAGGACAAGATCCAGGCTTTAATTGATAACAAGATTATCGTGGCAAAGGAGCCTGCTCTGAACATCTGCAGCAACCCTCTACCAGACCACAAGGGTGGAAGTGTTCATATGATTGAAATAGAAGATGATTGGGATCCCAAAGGATCAATCGGTTTGATCACGGAAGGTGACGATCCAAAGAAACCAACAGTCACTCTTAACCCGATTGTAGTCCAAATTCAGCCTTCTGAAGATGCCGAGTTGAACATGTCCATACCGGTTGAGTCTGAAGCACCCGCCTCCGTAAAGACGCCAACACCAATCGAGGTCGAGTTTGGGTCCCCAAAGGCGCCTGAGCCCTTTGAAGTTGATGTATTACCTTCCAAGGCAAGGGTGCCTATTCCAGTAGCAATGACAGCCGTAACACCGTTCCACACAAAAGCTATACCATGGGACTACACAGCCGAGGCAAGAAGGAAAGGAAAAGCCAAGTTCGGAGAAACAGTTGCAGCGCAGGGTATGACAAGAACCGGCAGGGTTTATACCCCAGAACACTTAGCTGAATCAAGTAAGCAGACCTCTGGTCGACAAACCATCATTGAAACTGGACCCGGTGATCTCTGGAGAAAGATACAAGCCAAGGAATACTCGGTCATTGACCAGCTGAACAAAACACCGACACAAATTTCTATCTTGGCTTTATTACAAAGTTCTGATGCACACAAGAATGCCTTGTTGAAGGTATTGAGTGAGGCATATGTACCAAGCGACATCACTGGAGGAGAAATGGCAAACATGGTAGGATGAGCTACCTTCCACGAGGATGAGCTACCACCAGAAAGAATTGAGTCATAACAAGGCATTGCACATCATTGTGCAGTACGAAGATTATTTTATCACCCGGATCCTGGTTGATGGGGGGTCCAGTCATAATATTTGTCCTCTGGTAACACTCAGAACATTGGGAAAAGGGCTGCATGAAATCAAGGATGGGGCCATCAACGTCAAAGTTTTTAACGGATCTCAAAGGTCCACTATTGGGGAAATAAGCCTACGCTTGCAAATGGGGCCCACTTGGTTTGATGTTGATTTTCAAGTGATAGACGTGCCGGCTTCTTACAATCTATTGTTGGGATGACCATGGATTCATGCCCCCGGGGCCGTGGCATCAACATTGCATCAGGCAGTGAAATTTGAGTGGAATCACCAGGAGGTGATCATTCACGGTGATGGTAGCAACCCCATATATAGCCGCCAGACCATTCCAGCAATTGGAGGAAGAAGAAGATTAGGTTGGGAAACTTATCACCACATCGAGCGAGTCAAGGCCGTCGATAAAGATAAATGATGGGATAACAAAATTGAAAGCATACTGAATTAGAGTGGGTACGAACCTGGAAAAGGAAAAGATCTCCACGGAATCGCTAAGCCTATCAAGCTCAAGAAGCATGGCACCACCTTCGGATTGGGGTATGAGTATACCTGGGAAGAATTCAAGGACTGGTCGCCACGCTGGCGCGACCCTTACTATCCATCGGAGCAGCCGATACCCCGTCTAGAACAGAATTTTCAACCAGCCGAAATCATCTGTGGGCCAGAAGAAGAGGAAGCATTAGCAGCAATGAGGAATTTGTTCCTGGAAGAGGATGATATGGACTGTTGTGTCATTTTTGAGGAGGAGGGGGAGGAAGGCCCTTCTATACAGGCTGTAAGCAGAGGAGCACGCCTCAATAACTGGACTGTCAGAACCACCAGAGCCCGACGTGCCTCGGGGTAGCAAGGCTGAACAAAGCACCACGCACTATTTTGCTTTATTAGTTTATTTTCCTTTCGCATTTTTATTTTTCGCAAGAAAGAGATCCGATGTTCAAAATACTTATGGAATTTATCAAAGTATTTCAATTTTCTTACAAATCTCTCTCTTATTATTTTCTCTCATTACTTTATTTAAGCAGCATTACTATCACTTATCTTGATGAACCAACGACTATGACATGCAACGAGACAGCGCAGCAAACGAACATAGATTCAGAAGAAGATGATATACCGGAAGAGATCGTTAAAGAAGTCGAGAATTTTGAGAATAGACCTAAGTCCAACCTAGATGAAACTGAGATCCTCAATCTGGGAGATGCAGAGAACATCAAAGAAACACGAGTCAGCGTTCATTTGTCACCATCTGAAAAGGAAGAGTATACGAAATTTCTAAAGTAGTATGAGGACATATTCGCATGGTCATATGACGACATGACTGGTCTAAGCACGTCCATTGTGGCTCACAAATTACCGACTGATCCCGCCTGTCCGCCAGTAAAACAGAAGCTCAGAAAGTTCAAGCCAACCATGAGTTTGAAAATCAAGGAAGAAGTCACTAAGCAGGTCAAAGCTAAGGTCCTCAGGGTAGTAGAGTATCCAACACGGTTAGCCAATATTGTGCCAGTACCGAAGAAGGACGGGAAGGTCAGAATTTGCGTCAACTACCGGGCCAGTCCAAAAGATGACTTCCCCTTGCCAAATATACACATCTTGATTGACAACTGCACCAAGCATGAGCTGCAGTCATTCGTTGATTGTTTTGCTGTATACCATCAGATATGGATGGATGAAGAGGATGCTGAGAAAACGGCTTTCATTATGCCGTGGGGGATGTATTGTTACATAATGATGTCGTTTGGGTTAAAGAATGCAGGGGCCACCTACATGAGGGCCATGACCACAAATTTTCATGGCATGATACACAAGGAGATCGAAGTGTATGTAGACGACGTCACCATCAAATCCAAGAAAGTCGTTGATCACATGGAAGATTTAAGGAAATTCTTCAACAGACTGAGAATATACAACTTGAAATTGAATCCCGCAAAGTGTGCGTTTGGGGTTCCAGCTGGAAAATTGCTTGGGTTCAATGTGAGTTGCTGAGGGATAGAATTGGATCCGTCAAAGGTCAAAGCTATTCAAGAGTTGCCACCGCCAAAGAACAATTAGGAAGTAATGAGTTTGTTGGGGAGACTTAACTACATTAGTTGGTTCATAGCACAATCTACTGTCATCTGTGAGCCAATCTTTAAGATGCTAAAGAAGGATGCCGCTACTAAATGGACTGACGAATGCCAAAAAAGCCTTCGACAGAATCAAGGAATACCTGTCAACACCGCCAGTTTTGGTTCCACCCTAACCAGGTAGACCCCTACTGCTCTACCTCGCAGTATTGGACGGAGCATTTGGTTGTGTTCTGGGGCAGCATGATGAAACGGGGAGAAAAGAGCAGGCCATTTATTATCTCAGCAAGAAGTTCACCCCATACGAGGCACGTATTCCTTATTGGAGCGCACATGTTGTGCTCTAACTTGGGTAGCTCAGAAGTTGAGGCACTATTTCTGTGCTTACACCACGTATCTCATATCAAGAATGGGTCCATTAAAGTACATCTTTCAGAAGCCCATGCCCACCGGCAAGCTGGCCAAGTGGCAGATCCTGCTGAGTGAATTCGACATTGTCTACGTGGCTCAAAAAGCAATCAAAGGACAGGCGATGGCAGATCACCTCGCTGAAAACTCTGTGGATGGAGAATACGAGCCTCTGAAGATGTATTTTCCCGATGAGGAGGTATCCTTCATAGGAGAGGACATTGCAGAGTCCTATGACGGTTGGAGGATGTTTTTTGATGGAGCAGTCCTAATATTAGAAATTGGCCAGCATTATCCGGTATCCGCCATGCTCAAGTTCCCATGCACCAATAATATGGCCGAGTACGAAGCTTGCATCTTAGGGCTCAAGATGGCCATTGATATGAACGTCCAAGAGTTGCTAGTGATTGGAGATTCAGATTTGCTTATACATCAGGTCCGAGAGGAATGGGCAACCAAGAACTCCAAGATACTTCCATACTTGCATCATGTACAAGAGTTGAGGAAGAGGTTCACTAAGACAGAGTTCCGGCATGTCCCCAGAGTCCAGAATGAGTTTGCCGATGCATTGGCCACTCTATCATCTATGATTCAGCATCCAGATAAGAACTTCATAGACCCTATTCCAGTAAGGATTCATGATCGGCCAGCTTACTGTGCTCATGTCGAGGAGGAAGCAGATGGAAAACCTTGGTTCCACGATATCAAGGAATATTTAGCCAAAGGAGAATATCTAGAGCTTGCAAATGCTATTCAGAAGCGCACTCTGCGAAGATTGTCCAACAATTTCTTCCATAGTGGGGAAATCCTGTATTGGAGAACGCCGGATTTGGGTTTTCTAAGGTGTGTTGATGCAAAGGAAGCATCCAAACTGCTAGAGGAAATTCATTCCGGGACCTGTAGTCCACATATGAACGGTTTTGTCTTAGCCAAGAAGATACTCCGGGCAGGTTATTTTTGGATGACTATGGAGACAGACTGCATCCAGTATGTTTGAAAGTGCCATCGCTGTCAGATTCATGCGGACATGATAAAAGTGCCTCCAAATGAGCTTAATGCAACAAGCTCGCCATGGCCGTTCGCCGCATGGGGGATGGTTGTTATCGGACAAATCGAACCTGCCGCATCAAATGGGCACAGGTTTATCCTAGTAGAAATTGATTATTTTACCAAATGGGTTGAAGCAGCATCTTACAGAGCAGTGACCAAGAAAGTCGTGGTAGACTTTGTCCGTGACCGTATCATTTGTCGATTCGGGATTCTAGAATCAATTATTACTGACAATGGCTCCAACCTCAACAGTGATCTGATGAAAGCTATGTGTGAAACCTTCAAGATCAAACACAAGAATTCCACAGCTTACAGGCCTCAGATGAACGGAGCAGTAGAAGCCGCTAACAAGAACATCAAGAAGATACTGAGAAAGTTGGTAGAAAAACATAAGCAGTGGCATGAGAAGATGTCATTTGCTTTGTTAGGGTATCGCACCACGGTCCGCACATCAACTGGTGCAACTCCCTATATGTTGGTCTATGGACAGAAGCGGTCATTCCCGCCGAAGTGGAAATTCCCTCCCTAAGAATCATACAGGAAGCGGAGATCGATGATGTAGAATGGGTAAAGAGTCGTCACGAGCAGTTGGCTCTTATAGATGGAAAGAGAATGAATGCGGTTTGCCATGGTCAACTTTACCAGAACAGAGTGACCAGAGACTTCAACAAGAGAGTCAGACCAAGACGGTTCACACCAGGGCAGATGGTGTTAAAGAAGATTTTTCCACATCAAGATGAAGCCAAAGGGAAGTTCTCTCCTAACTAGCAGGGTCCATACATAGTTCACCGGGTTCTGACAGGAGGAGCCCTCATACTTGCAGAAATGGACAGAGAAGTTTGGCCAAAACCAATCAACTCAGATGCAATCAAGCGATACTATGTGTAACCATTTATGATTTCCTTATGTAATTTGAACTATGTCTGACCTGATTCCCGTTTAAGAGGTGATACGTAGGCAGCCTTATGGGTTCGGTCACAATTCAATACAATTTTCATTTCCCCCCGCAATTGGAAACTGGGGCAGAATTTTGAGGAGGACCCTCAAAATTCCGAAGTAGCTTCAGCCGATCATCGCAAGTCGCCGTCAAAAGAAGCAACCCAGTAAACTGGGGTAGAATTTTGAGGAGGACCCTCAAAATTCCGTAGCGAGAAAGGTTGTAATGTCTTGAACCACGTCACGGTCGTTGGTTCATCTAAAACTATTTCTTAAATACATATACATATATCATATCTTTAACAAAATTCATGCATGTCTATTATCGAAATCGCATTGTTTGACAACGCTGCCCCAAGGGTACCTACAGTATCACCATAAACAGAGTCGAGCCGGTCATGCAAAGCCAGCGGGAACACGAACTAACCATTCCCTTTACAAAACTCACGATTTTTCTTTGAATGCAGGCACCCAAGTCACAAATCGTCAAATACATTTATACACTCGTACTTCAGAACTACAACTGTTGAAATTATCGCCTCACAACCAATATCAAAACACGATATCCCCAGCAGCCACAGTATCGCAATGGGCAACCAGCTATCCGCTATCAGCTAAGAATCTTTTACTACTATTCATCATTCATCTTTTGCATAAGGCTACTATTCTGCCTTCTGAGGTTAGGTTATACCTCCATTTGCATTTCTTGCATTGCATAAGGCTACTATTCTGCCTTCCAAGGTTAAGATCTACCTCCATTTGCATTTATTGCATTGCATGAGGCTACTATCCTGCCTTCCGAAGCTCTACCTCCGTTTGCATTTCTTGCATTGCATAGGGCTACTATTCTGCCTTCCGAGACTAAGCTCTGTCTCCATAGTTGCATAAGGCTACTATTCTGCCTTCCGAGACTAAGCTCTGTCTCCATAGTTGCATAAGGCTACTATTCTGCCTTCCGAGGTTAAGCTCTACCTCCATTTGCATCTCCTGCACTGCATAAGGCTACTATTCTGCCTTTCGAGACAAAGCTCTATCTCCATAATTGCATCACTTCATTTAAATCTTGCATCGGTTGAAATATCGCCACTTCATTTAAATCTTGCATCGGCTGAAAGATCGTCATTTATATTTACACTTTACATTGGCTGAAATATCGCCATTTTATTTAAGTCTTTACATCTGCTGAAATATCGCCACTTCATTTAAATCTTGCATCGGCTGAAATATTGCCATTTATATTTACACTTTACATCGGCTGAAATATAGCCATTTTATTTAAGCCTCACATAGGCTGAAAGATCGCCAAATCCTGCATTTCATGGGCTGAAAGATCGCCAAAATTATTCAAAGGCATCATGGTTCGGAGGCATCATTCTCATAGCCCGAGAACATCATTTCATAGCCTGCGAATCCTTTATTATATGTTTCATGGCCTAGGACACCATGGTCCGAGGACGTCATCCTAACCGTCCAAAGACAACATTCATGGTTGTGAGCACGTGATTTTTGTCCTATATGAATTACTCCCAAAAATTCAAACAAAATGATTCTCTTTATTATTTTACAATTTTTGAATTCTGTGTTATTTTCTGTTAATTGTTGCATTTTATTTGTGCATGTTAATTCATATGAAAAATATAAAAAATATGTTGGACATTTGCATTTAGGATTTAATTTCATATTTTAGGATTAATTAGTGGTTAAGTTGTTTTTAGAACAAAATATGAAGAAACTAACAAAAATAGTCCACTTTTGCATCTTTAATTGTTAATTGTTGAGTCTACCTTTAAATAGGATTTAATCAATGTTGTAGGAATTAATTAGCTTAATTTTGGAAATAAATTAGGTTTAATTTTAATTTTTGCATTTTTATAAAATCAGGAAAAAATACAAAATGAAATACAAAAAATAAATAAAAGAAATAAAAAATGAAAACAAAAGCAATTAAAAGGGGCTGCCTCAATAATGCCTAATTGGGCCATTTAATTGACTTCACCCAGCCCAAACCAATGTCACGCCCGTCCAGGTCTGCCCCAAACCCGGCCCAAATTCCCCTCCTATTTCCTCTAAGCAAAACGACGTCGTTCTAGGTTTAGTAATGTCAAAGGGATCATGACCATCCGTCTCCGTCATCTAATGGCCACAAGTCCCTCTAAATGATTTAATAAAAATGTCTGAAACATGCCCATTAACCCTAGACAAGCCTCATCTTCCTCGTACTCACGACCCTTTGTAACGCCACCAGCGCCGTCGCCGGAGAAGACGCAACTTTCTCCGACGGCTCCCAGAATCACACCCCTATACCGCCTCAACGTCCTCGTCATGAATCTACCAATATCTCCTTTCGAATACCACCAGAAGCCTTCGAATGATCGAAATTGTTATTGTTGTCTCCGCCGCCCACGGCGCTGACACCGCCCAAACCGGTCCAAATTTACACCACCAGACCTCCTTCATCTCCTCATCACCAATCCGTAAATAATCCTCCTCAAATCATGACCGAGCCCCTCGAATTTCAAATCCAAATTTTGATCAAAAACCCTAATTCGTCCCATCGGTTTCAGATTAACACACCAGGGTCTCCTTTCTTCTCTCATGAGGAATTCGACGTCATTGGCCCTTGAAACTCATTGAAGTCAGTCGAATGCTGAATCTAAAATTGGCTAGTGAGTTTCTTAGTTTATTTTTTGTATTTTTTCTTCCATGTTTGCTTTGTGTTAGTAATGGAATAGGATTCAATGTTAGCTATCTAGGTTTAGTAACTGAAGTTGTTCTTATTTGGATTATTGTTCGAGTTCTGCTAACTGTTAATTTTGTCATTAGTTAAGAATTAGTTATGTTCATCGTTTAGTTTAGTTTACATTTTGATGATCCGTTTCTTCAAATTGATAATGTAAGTCTGTGTTGATAAGTTCAATTCTCATTTTAGTTGATTAATCGTTTCACTTTGATTTAGTTGTCAAGAGTAGTTCATTAATAGGTTTAATTGTTCTTTAATTGTCTAAAGCTGTTTCAATCTGATTTCATATTGAATTTATGATGGTCAATTGATTAGTTGTTTTGATTCTTGATGGTAATTGGTAACTCAAAGTTCAGCAGTTAGTTTGGGGTTAGGATTTGAGTTTGAATTTAGTGTTAGCTGATTAAACTTACTGAATGATTGCTTAACTAGGGTCAGTCAACAAGGTTGGGTGGGTTAGTAACTTCAAGTTAATGAAAAGGGTAATTTAGGGAGATTCACTTGGGGACTGAATTTAGAAATTACTAGAAGCTCCTAGAAGAGGTGTTAGTTAAAAGTTCAGATTTGTAGTGTATTAACTTGTGACACAAGTTAGAAAATAAGGGACTAAATAAGTGAAACTGAGGGACTAATGTGTAAAAGAAAAAATCTGAGGCTGGCCCTCATTTGTGCCTATAAAATGGCATGCCCTTTGCCTTGAATAACAAGTTTGGAGCCTCAAAATTCCCCCCAAAATATTCTCCAAGCTTCCTAGATCTGAAATTCAAATTTCAAACTCCCTTAGATCTTAGGCTTCAAAAATATTCAGAAAAGCAACAAAAAATCAAAAACAAGTACTGTACATCGATTTCTCTAGGCTGATTTTTGAATTTTAATCACTAATTGGCACATTTTAACACAACTACAATCACTGAAGTTTCAGAGTGTTCTGGATTCCAATTTGAATGAGTTTTGGGTGTATTTGAGCTATTTGGTTTGATTTTTGAGTTGAAACTGGTCAATCGAGTCTGTTTTGGAAATCTGCTGTTGTTGTTGCCTTACAATTTATTCCGGCCCGTGTTTGAGTGTGTTTCTGGGTGTAAAATTGGGGCCTGTTGAAATTAGCTGTTGAATATTGCTGCTGACCCTCCTCTTCTCCTTTATTTCATGTAATCCAGGTATTTTCTCATGCTCAAGTGATGTTGAAGATTGCCTTCACCTATAAACCACAAGTTTGAAGTATAAATGATAAAGGAATACATGCTTGCACCTGAACTTTACTGTTATTGTTTTTTTTTGAAAATTTTCGCGTGATTGATTCATTTGAACCATAATTTCAGATGTATTACTGAGAATATAGACTGTCAATGGACTGCTAATAGATTGTTAATGGATTTTCAGTGCTAGTTAGATTATCTAGGGTTGTGTTGAATTTCATTGTGAGTTTTAGTATAATACAAGTCCATCCATTGTGTTAGTTTTGATTGGAAAGGTTCTGTACGTAGAAGTGCCCTTGAAATCGTATTTTTCCCTTTTTGTAATCAATAATTGGACATCTGATTATTAGAAGCAATTAACGGAAAGTCAAATATAGTGTCATATGAATATGAGGATTAAATTGGAGCAATATCGCTAGCCTGCCTCGAATCAATATTAACAAAAAGCAATTTCACAGTCAATTACTTCTTAGATTAGCCCAACATTTGGTTGATTTGGTCTTTGATTTAAATACATATATGTAACAGCCCGTTAAGATGTTAACTAGCCCAAAAGTGAAACTAGCATCCGCTATTGGGCTTATCACAGGCCCAGGCCACCTGACCCTCTGCGATCAAAATTTGGACCTCTTATTGGGCTGCTCTTCATAAGCTGGGCTGGATCAGTCTCGAGGTCCAAGGTCTGGAGGCCCAATAAATTGAGGGCCTGATTTCCTTTAACACTTTAAATAGAAATAATGATGTATGAGCATGTTAAATGACTAGGGCTATTTCTTTTATTATTAGAGACAAATAAAAATAGAAAATCATAGTTGCTTTAGGATTGCCTTTTAATTAATAAAAAGAGACGAGGCTCGCTAAACAAAACACATAATTGCGGGGCCCTCTTTAAATGGCTATATTAAATACTTAGAATCCGGGACGGGCCGTTTAGCGAATTTCACGGCCTTCCCCAAAGAGCGCTTTTAGTAACATTACCTTCCTTAATTCGGGTGCACATTTATGTGACCCAAATCCAAATCTCAACGAAGTCGAAATGTGTCAAAAATCGCGGGTGCATTTATGTGACGCGGTTCGAGACATGTTTTCACGACGTTGCAATTCTCTTGAAATAATAATAATGAAAGCGGTTCAAAGTTAAAAGCACATAGGTTAAAACATCTACTAAAATCAAATAAATAAGCCAAATATGACAGTTGAGCGACCGTGCTAGAACCACGGAATCCGGGAATGCCTAACACCTTCTCCCGGGTTAACAGAATTCCTTACTCGGATTTCTGGATCGCGGACTGTTAAACAGAGTCATATTTTCCTCGGATCGGGATTCAACCGGTGACTTGGGACACCATTAATCTCCCAAGTGGCGACTCTGAATCTTAATAATAAATCCCGTTCCGATTGTCCTTTAAGTGGAAAAACTCCTTTACGCCCTCACGGGTGTAGTGAAAAAGGAGGTGTGATAGCTCTGGCGACTCTGCTGGGGACACAAACCCAGAACTTCGGTTCAGGGTTTAAGAATTCGAGCTTAGAATAATTGTTATGTTTGGCTTTATCTGATTTTCTTACATGTTTCATGCCTTATGTGCTAAATGCTTTTTACCGCTTTGATATTATTTGAACTGCATATATAAACTGTGTCGAAACCCTTCTCTTCTCACCTCCGGGGATGTGCTTACTGGTTGAGACTCCCTATTCTGTTAGTGTCATACCCTGAAATAAGAAAGAGGCCGGACAAGTTACTAAGCCGGATGGCCTTTTGGTTCCCGGTACGTAGCCCCCTCCTCGACTCGAGTTGTCCGCTCGGGTACACAGTCTACAACACATACCCAGGTTTTGAACCTAGAATAAATTGACCTCATGCCGGACAAGCTAATTATTTGCATCACGTGCATATGACTTAGGGGACTCAACACAGGGGTTGGGTCCGTCTAGGACACGTATCCTAAAATGGAAAAGACCATCTTGATGCATCTTACGTGTTGCATGTACATTTATTTGTCCCGGACTCGCATGCTGACCGGCTTGAATATTTGGGGAAAGGTGAAAAGAAAGAAATAGCAGTGTAGAGAGTTAGCTACCTATTTTAGAGAAAACCAATGTCCGAATAGTGCCGAAACTCTACCGGATTTTGGAGAAAAATAAGAGAAGTGTTTGTTGCCAACGGAAAAGAAAAACAAAAATGTTTTTATTTTTAAATAGTTTGTTTTATTTGCCAATGAAAAGGAAAAACAGAAGAGTTTTATTCTCAAGTAGTTTGTTGAAAAAGGAAATACAAAAAAGAGTTTTGTTTTCGAAAATAGTTAGTTTTATTTGCCCGAACTACGCTGGTTTGATTCTCACCGGATGTGATATACGTAGGCAACCCTCATCGGGTCCAACCACCCTTTTCAAAAATAGCCAAATAATGTCAAAATTATAAATTTTTGTCAAAATAAGTCGGGTGACGCCATTCTTGTTGAAAAATAAGCCGAATGTCCCCAAAAGGGCGTCGGAAGGCTGTTTTTACAAGAACAGCCACCCTGAGTCAGTTTAAAATGATTTGCGGGCACAACCTTAAAATCTCCCTTCGGAAGTGCTGAAAGGCCGTATTTGCAAAACCGAATCTCTGTTTTCTTAAAATAAAATTTCTGACAAAATAGCCACTTTGTTTTTAGTCAAGATAAGTTATTACATGGCCAGTTTTCTTTAAATAGTCACATTTGACATTGAAGCCTTCTCAGTCTTGCGCAGGCCCGGGCGATGCCGAGTGATGCCCCGCGGGTCCCAGGATGTGAAGCTTTGATGCACTCTTGATCTAGTTTAATCATCGAGCCTGCATTTTGTTATTTTGAGTCTGCTTTTGTAGTTATCTCTTGTAATCAGCGTTTATAAATGAAGATTAGAAAATCCCAAAAAATTTACCTCCTTATTTTTGCATTCAATTTGCAAGAACTACGCTTGGTCTGAATCATGCGGGGTCATGATACGTAGGCAATCTCCATAGGATTCGACCATAACCAAAAGAAAAGAGAGAGAAGAAAAAAGAGAAAATAAAAGAAGGCAAAAAGAAAAGAAAAGAGCGGAAAAACAAGAAAGGGAGAGAATAGGAACAAGAGAAGACAAAGGCAAGAGTGAAAAGAGTGGAAAAAAAAAAGAAAAAGAAGAAAAACAAAGGAAGAGAAAGTTTACAATTGGAAATAAGGAAAAGGCCGGGATGACGCATGCGACCGATCAAAAGCTGTTACCAATATGTTAAAAGCCCTAACGCTAACGTGATGGTTTCATTTTGTCATGCCATTCCAGAAAGGTGGCTGGTTTGTGGTTTTAAAGTGGTAACTCCTCTTTACAACACAAGGACAAAAGGCAGTCGGTATCCTGGCAACCCATTCCTACAACACCCGGTCAAATAAACTGAACATGACAGGCCAAGAATCAGACACCAGTATCGTGGACCCGTCAAAAGAGGTAGAAGTGGTGGATGTCAAAGCAATGAGGGAAGAGATGTATAAGTTGAGGCAACAGATGGCCGAGATGCATCAGGCCTGGGCTAAGGGTCAGCCGGCGCCAGTTTATCCCGNGTCAGTGTAGGACTATTAAAGTTACCTATTGTGAGCTACGTGATTTTTGCCCTATATGAATTACTCCAAAAATTCAAACAAATTGATTTCTCTTTTATTATTTTACAATTTTTGAATTCTGTGTTATTTTCTGTTAATTGTTGCATTTTATTGGCGCATGATAATTCATATGAAAAATATAAAAAAAATATGTTGGACATTTTGCATTTAGGATTTAATTTCATATTTTAGGATTAATTAGCGGTTAAGTTGTTTTTAGAGCAAAATATGAAGAAACTAACAAAAATAGTCCACTTTTGCATCTTTAATTGTTAATTGTTGAGTCTACTTTTAAATAGGATTTAATCAATGTTGTAGGGATTAATTAGCTTAATTTTGGAAATAAATTAGGTTTTATTTTAATTTTTGCATTTTTTATAAAATCAGGAAAAAATACAAAATGAAATACAAAAAATAAATAAAAGAAATAAAAATGAAAACAAAAGCAATTAAAAGGGGCTGCCTCAATAATGCCTAATTGGGCCATTTAATTGACTTCACCCAGCCCAAACCAGTGTCACGCCCGTCCAGGTCTGCCCCAAACCCGGCCCAAATTCCCCTCCTATTTCCTCTAAGCAAAACGACGTCGTTCTAGGTTTAGTAATGTCAAAGGGATCATGACCGTCCGTCTCCATCATCCAAGGCCACAAATCCCTCTCAATGATTTAATAAAAATGTCTGAAACATGCCCATTAACCCTAGACAAGCCTCCTCTTCCTCGTACTCACGGCCCTTTGTAACGCCACCAGCGCTGCCGCCGGAGAAAATGCAACTTTCTCCGACGGCTCCCAGAGTCACACCCCTATACCGCCTCAACGTCCTCGTCATGAATCTACCAATATCTCCTTTCGAATCCCACCAGAAGCCTTCGAATATCTCTACAATTTCAGCATATCTAGAATTTGAATTCAACAATCCAAAGCTTTTAGATCTCATTTCATCCCAGTAAAAAAAAATACAAAAAAAACCAAAACTACAAAAATCCAAAAATACTGCTCCATTCGAACTCGTTTTGGAGTTTAAGTTAGATTTTCAGCTGTAGAGTAATGGTTCAGTCAACAGAGGGTTAAAAATGGCCTCAGCATCTCTTAGATCTGATTTAGGTTCAAGTCCAGGAATTCTGGTTGATTTCGAGTAGAGTTTGATCCAATCGTATCTGGTTTTGCTTGTTGTTGGTGTGTAATCTGCTGTTGTTCCTTCCTGGTTTGGCTGTGGTGTTTTGGAGTCAAAAATTGATCTAACTGCCTTGAGTTTGAGCTGCTGCTAGCTACTGCTTAGCTGACTTACATCTTCTTCATTTCTGTTCTAATTCCAGGTACACACTCGAGCATTGTATTGGTACAGCTTGGAAATTGAGATGTTGAAATAAAATTGGCCCTATATTTGATATCTGAAGTTTATATGTTCAATTGGTTTAGTAAAAATAGTCAGTAGATGATTATTATCATTTAGTTTTGCTTTGGTTTGTATTCATTATGCCTAGTTGGACTGATGGATGAAATGTATTAACATGAACTGTCTCAAACTGCCATGAATGTTATACTGATAATCAAAACGCATGAGCTAGTTAACATCATTAGTTTGTTAGTCTATATATTCAAATTGAATGTAATTTGCGCTTGGAATGGCTTCTGGGATTTAGAGTAAAGTTGTGTTGATGAATGAATATTTAATCGATTAGGTAAGTAACTTTGCATGAATCACTTGAGTGTTGTAGCGTTAGATAAAACCAAATCAAAATAATCAGTGCTTGATATTAGTAATATTCCGGTCTGTGTTCATTTTAATATTATTTGTGCATTCCATGAAAATCTAGTAGGTGAAAATAGCTGAAGCCGGTAAATTAGACATTCAAACAGTCCATGTCCTGCTAATTAGAATAATTGTATACTGTTCCCTATAACAATTGATAGAATAGAGTGCCCGTTTGTTTTTTTTCAGTTCTAGGCTTTGCTTCTTGGATTGAAGGCCAGGTCTTGCGATAAATATTGGTTGGTTTGGACCTGGGCCAAAGTTTTCATTCGTGTATTATAGATGTTGGCAATAATTGGAGAAACTCCAGGTCAGGTCAGGGAATCGATCCCATGACCCCTTCTACGAATTTCGACCAGTTGATGCAGACTGTGTCACGTGACTTGGACTTTTGGGCCTGAAGTTTATATGAAATTCGGACTGGTACTAGCCAAAGGATAAGTGGGGTTTTCCTATATAACATCAATAAATTAGGATTTTTCTCTTTCATTTTTAGAGAC
>NW_017672156.1:0-109807 GCF_001879085.1 Nicotiana attenuata | reverse complement strand
CTATTAGCACGGAATCCTTTACCTGCACATGATGGTGCACATTTTGTGGGGAAGATCCATGGCGACAGGGAGTATGAGAATCGTCTCGGAAACTCGTTGAATGAAGTCAATGATATTGAAATTGGTGAAGGTCCCAACAACTTTGATGGGTAATCCAGTGGCTAAGATGTCGAGTTCGGTGATTGGAAAGACACTCCATCTCCTGGTTAGCTAGAGTGGAGTTTTGGTGGTTTATTTTGTTGTCATTTCTGTTGTCTGGGTTATTTTCAGGGTTGTAATGCGGATATTGTCTTGTGATCCAAACCCTTCTATCCTTTCACTTTGCTTTGTTTGTCTAGTCGTAGTAGCTTGTGTAGTGTTGTCTAGGTTTGTTCAAAGTTTGTAACTCTAGTCTAGTTTGTTTGTTTTGTTGTTTAAAACCTTTCACCGTCAGTCTAATGCAATTCTTTGTTTCTTGCCATTTATAGTCATTTTATTTCGTTCCCTTTTCCTTTTACAATTCTTTCCATGCTGGTTCTAGTGACATGACATGCACGCATAATTCTCAGCCTGGTTTTTAAAATTCAGTTTAGTAATGAAGCAATGAAACAATGTTGAAGATGTAAGGACATTCGAGGGAAATAAGTAAAGGTGTTTTGAGATCACTTCGAGCCCAAATCAAGTGAAACTGGGGGCAGATAGAACATAAAGAAATAATGTTGAATGCATCATGCCGCATCAGTTTGAAGCCAAAAGCACGTTTGCCCCAAGTTTACAGGGACCGTTCGTGGAACTGAGATTGTTGTCCAATGGTGCTAGGTAATGGACAAATACAGAAGGCAAATATGTGAATCAATCAAAAAGTGTTATGTGGGTTTTCCTCAGCTTGTTTAACTGTGTAGTTTGTACTTGGCATGTTTTTCAGATTGGAATGACGAAGGCGTTTTATTCTGCTATCCAAACACTTTATCCTTTGTTACCCCTTTGAGCATCGGTTATTTTCTTGCATACCCCTCTTTCGGAATTAATAACAAAACTCGGAAGACCGAGCAGGGAAAATCAGCGGAGAAACAAGAGAAAAACAGTGAAAAGAAAAGAAAGAAAAGAAAAGAACAGAAAAGAAAAGAAAAGAAAACAAAAAGAAGAGAAAAGAAAAGAAAAGAAAAGAGAAGGAAAAGAAAGGAAAAGAAAGTGGAAGAAAGGACAGACCGCAACAACAAAAGTAGTCGCATGAACTACGTTAGACTTGATCCCGAAAGGGTACGTAGGCAGCCTCTCTCTGAGGTTCATTCACACCAAAATAAAAATCCAAAAGTCCCCAAAAAGGAAACTGGGGCAGAAGTTGTGGTTGTTGTGGGAAATTGGATTCCGAAAGTTGAAATGTTGAACCCATGTTGAATTGGTTTGAGCCTTTCATATCCTTTCTTTCTAACCCTATCCAAAAGCCCACGTTACGGTCCAAAGGAAGACCTTCTGATCAGTCTTTAAGGGATGCCAAGTCAAGCGAGCAGAGGTGAATCGTATCAGGGGCAACACTCCGGTCCAAACGAAGGAATTGAAGAATGAGAGTCTTGTTGATGAGAACCCCCACGGGTACCCCCAAGGCAATGAAAGATGAGAGAAATCAAAAATGAGAGAGTCTTATTGGTGAAAACCTTCACGGGCACCGTAAGGCGATGGTGAGACGAAAGAAAACCAAAATGAGAGAGGCTTGATGGTGAAAACCCTACGGGCACCACAAGTCGACTAAGGATGGTGAATCAGATCGGGCAAGCGGAGCATTGAACCCCAGTTTCACGGCGAAAAGGTACAACAAGAGCTGAACATCAGATTTGCTAAACAGAGTAGGCTGCAGGTGCATGTCAAGGTCGCTAGAGTCGGTATCCACATCTGATGGGTTGCTACTCTGTAGGTTTCTTGTTAGGAATCATCTCTTTCCATTATCCTTTACTCTATTCCTCCCACTTTGTTTTACTCCCTCTTCCTGGGTCGGTTGTTCAAAACAAGTGAGAAATGACTTCAAAATC
Source organism: Nicotiana attenuata (assembly GCF_001879085.1). Lineage (NCBI taxonomy): Eukaryota > Viridiplantae > Streptophyta > Magnoliopsida > Solanales > Solanaceae > Nicotiana > Nicotiana attenuata. Next base: position 107,801 of record NW_017672156.1, on the reverse strand, counting down.
TGCCACCAAGCTTTCCAATTAAACAAAACAGGATCTGGTGAACACATCATGGCGTCAAGTCAGGAGACAACAGCAGGCACAATGAGTTGGCCACAATCAACATGCTTTGGGATTCGTGTGAAATACAAGGGCGTGGTACGTATCAATTCAGGAACAATGCAACAGATGAAGGATGTTTGGTGAACGGATCAGAGATATTTGCTGCATTAAGGGTGACAAAGAAAAGGGGTTAGCAAGGTCTCCAAGTGGGAATTAGTTATCACAATAAACTCAAGGCCGAAGTCAGTGGTTAAGTCAAGAAAGAACATCATATACACGAAGTAGGGACAATAGACATGCTGTGGGATTCATATGAAACATAAGGGTTGGGGAGATCACAGTTCATGCAATGCAACAATGGAGGATATCGGGCCGCCTTCAAAGTTCAAGGCCACAAACCAACCACCACATTTTAAACTCACAAGTTTTCTTTGTTTGAAACAGGAACAAAGCAGTACAAGAACAACAAGGGAAAAGAAAAGAAAGGAAAAGAAAAGGAAGAAGAGGAGAGCCGACAAAAAGGGAAGTTTCTCAAATCTTGGCCCTTGCTGGTCTTGCTAGTGTACATAAAATGTTGCCATGGCTTTTCACATTTTTTTCCTCCTAGGATAAAAGGCCTAGTCTGATGGATTTTTCTCCATATCAACATCTTAGTCTGATGAATCTTTCTCCTAAGATAGCAAGAAACCCTAGTCTGAGGAACCGTCTCCTAGGATCAACATCTTAGTCTGATGAATCTTTCTCCTAAGATAGTAAACTAGTCTGATGACTCTTCTCCTAGGATCTAAATCTTAGTATGATGAAACTTTCTCCTAAGATAACCAAAAATGGACCTAGTCTAATGAATCTTCTCCAAGAGTCAAAACCTTAGTCTGATGAATCTTTCTCCTAAGATAGAAACCCTAGTCTGATGAACCTTCTCCTGGGATCTACATCTTAGTCTGATGAATCTTTCTCCTAAGATAAAAAACCTAGTCTGATGAATTCCCTCCTAGGATTAAAATCTTGGTCTGATGAATCTTTCTCCTAAGATAGAAAACCTAGTCTGATGAATCTTCTCCTAGGATAAAAATCATACTCTGATGAATCTTTCTCCTAAGATAGAAGACCTAGTCTGATGAATTTTCTCCTAGGATAAACGTCTTAGTCGGATGAATCTTTCTCCTAAGATATCAGAAAATGGACCTAGTCTGATGAATTTTCTCCTAGGATAAATGTCTTAGTCTGATGAAACTTTCTCCTAAGATAACCAAAAATGGACCTAGTCTGATGAATCTTCTCCTAGGATAAAAATCTTAGTCTGATGAATCTTTCTCCTAAGATAGAAACCCTAGTCTGATGAACCTTCTCCTGGGATCTACATCTTAGTCTAATGAATCTTTCTCCTAAGATAAAAAACCTAGTCTGATGAATTCTCTCCTAGGATCAAAAACTAAGTCTGATGAATTTTTCTCCTAAGATAGAAAAACTGGTCTGATGAATTTCTCTCCTAAGATAGAAACTTAGTCTGATGAATTTCTCTCCTAAGATAGTAAACCTAGTCCGAGGGATCTTCTCCTAGGATCAAAATCTTAGTCTGATGAAACTTTCTCCTAAGATAACAAGAAAACAAGAACCTAGTCTGATGAATTTTCTCCTAGGATAAAAATCTTAGTCAAATAGCTTTACTCACAAGGGTCGTACATTCCAATCAAGTCTTTAGTTTTGCTCTCACCATCATATTAATAGCTTAGGTAACAACTCACAAGTCTGCCCAGCTCCAAACTAGGGCGGAAAATTTTCTTTGTTTGTTTATTTTGTTGCAGTCAGGAGCCCACCTGGAGAACAAGGGAATGCTTTTCAAGTTCAGCAACCAGGAGCCCACCTGGAGAACAAGGGAATACTTTTCAAGTTTAGCAATCAGGAACCAACCTGGAGAATAAGGGAATACTTTTCAATTTCATCAATCAGGCGCCCTCCTGGAAAACAAGGGAAGTACAATTCAAATTTTAGCTTTTAAATTTTTAGTATTTGATAACATGACGTGCCCAGCCACCAAACTGGGGCAGAAGATTTTCTTTGTTTGTCTATTTTGTTGCAATCAGGAGCCCACCTGGAGAACAAGGGAATACTTTTCAAGCGTCGCAGTCAGGAGCCCACCTGGACAACAAGGGAATACTCTTCGGGCGTCAACAATCAGGAGCCCGCCTGGAGAATAGAGGCACATATCTCAAATTTCAGCAGTCAAGAATCACTCGGAGGAATGGCAAAACACCTCCCATCACAATTCAAGGCAACAACAAGGATTCCATCGGAAGAATACAAGTTCAAAGCAACACAAGAGCGAGTTTTGAAGACATAGATAGGACCTTTTTTGTAATTCATAGAGCGTAGCTTAGGCTAGCTTCTATTTATCTTGACACGGTGTAATAAGGAGGTCAGTGAGCAGTAGCAGCAACAACAGCAGTGGAATCATAGCTCCTGGTAGTCCCAGCTACCAAACCTTCCCGAACTACACTGACCTGATTCCTTTTTAGCCCAGGATATGTAGGCAACCTTTGAAGCAGGGTTCGGTCAGACGGTTTTCAAAAATGCTTCACACGGAATATTTGAACAGGCAAAAATCGCTCGTCTCCGCTCACTTATCTTTGCCCGAAAACTCTGCGTGTTCCCGAGCAAAAAGGGGCAGCTGTGAGCACGTTATTTTTACCCTATATGAATTACTTCCAAAAATTCAAACTAAATGATTCTCTTTATTATTTTACAATTTTTGAATTCTGTGTTATTTTCTGTTAATTGTTGCATTTTATTTGTACATGTTAATTCATATGAAAAATATAAAAAAATATGCTGGACATTTGCATTTAGGATTTAATTTCATATTTTAGGATTAATTAGTGGTTAAGTTGTTTTTAGAAAAAAATATTAAGAAACTAACAAAAATAGTCCACTTTTGCATCTTTAATTGTTAATTGTTGAGTCTACTTTTAAATAGGATTTAATCAATGTTGTAGGAATTAATTAGCTTAATTTTGAAAATAAATTAGGTTTCATTTTAATTTTTGCATTTTTATAAAATCAGGAAAAAATACAATAAATAAATAAAAGAAATAAAAAATGAAAACAAAAGCAATTAAAAGGGGCTGCCTCAATAATGCCTAATTGGGCCATTTAATTGACTTCACCCAGCCCAAACCAATGTCACGCCCGTCCAGGTCTGCCCCAAACCCGGCCCAAATTCCCCTCCTATTTCCTCTAAGCAAAACGACGTCGTTCTAGGTTTAGTAATGTCAAAGGGATCATGACCATCCGTCTCCATCATCCAATGCCACAAGTCCCTCTCAATGATTTAATAAAAATGTCTGAAACATGCCCATTAACCCTAGACAAGCCTCATCTTCCTCGTACTCACGGCCCTTTGTAACGCCACCAGCGTCGCCGCCGGAGAAGACGCAACTTTCTCCAACGGCTCCCAGAATCACACCCCTATACCACCTCAACGTCCTCGTCATGAATCTTCCAATATCTCCTTTCGAATCCCACCAGAAGACTTCGAATGATTGAAATTGTTGTTGTCGTCTCCGCCGCCCACGGCGGCGACTCCGCTCAAACCGGTCCAAATTTACACCACCAGACCTCCTTCATCTCCTCATCACCAATCCGTAAATAATCCTCCTCAAATCATGACCGAGCCCCTCGAATTTCAAATCCAAATTTCGGTAAAAAAACCCTAATTCGTCCCATCGGTTTCAGATTAACACCAGGGTGAATTCGACGTCATTGGCCCTCGAACCTCATTGAAGTCAGTCGAATGTTGAGTCTAAAATTGGCTAGTGAGTTTCTTAGTTTATTTTTTGTATTCTTTCTTCCATCTTTGCTTTGTGTTAGTAATGGATTAGGATTCAATGTTGGTTATCTAGGTTTAGTAACTGAATTTGTTCTTATTTGGATTATTGTTCGAGTTCTGCTAACTGTTAATTTTGTCATTAGTTAAGAATTAGTTCTGTTCATCGTTTAGTTTAGTTTACATTTTGATGATCCGTTTCTTCAAATTGATAATGTAAGTCTGTGTTGATAAGTTCAATTCTCATTTTAGTTGATTAATCGTTTCACTTTGATTTAGTTGTCAAGAGTAGTTCATTAATAGGTTTAATTGTTCTTTAATTGTCTAAAGCTGTTTCAATCTGATTTCATATTGAATTTATGATGGTCAATTGATTAGTTGTTTTGATACTTGATGGTAATTGGTAACTCAAAGTTCAGCAGTTAGTTTGGGGTTAGGATTTGAGTTTGAACCTAGTGTTAGCTGATTAAACTTACTGAATGATTGCTTAACTAGGGTCAGTCAACAAGGTTGGGTGGGTTAGTAACTTCAAGTTAATGAAAAGGGTAATTTAGGGAGATTCACTTGGGGACTGAATTTAGAAATTACTAGAAGCTCCTAGAAGAGGTGTTAGTTAAAAGTTCAGATTTGTAGTGTATTAACTTGTGACACAAGTTAGAAAACAAGGGACTAAATAAGTGAAACTGAGGGACTAATGTGTAAAAGAAAAAATCTGAGGCTGGCCCTCATTTGTGATTGGCAAGAGGTCAACGATTACGTGAATTGCTTAAACAATCCCAAGCAGCTCCTCTAACGGTAGAAGAGCAGATAATGACTATTTATACCGGAACAAACGGCTATCTTGATTCATTAGAAGTTGGACACCTATAAAATGGTATGCCCTTTGCATTGAATAACAAGTTTGGAGCCTCAAATTCCCCCCAAAATATTCTCCAAGCTTCCTAGATCTGAAATTCAAATTTCAAACTCCCTTAGTCTTAGGCTTCAAAAATATTCAGAAAAACAACAAAAAATCAAAAACAAGTACTGTACATCGATTTCTCTAGGCTGATTTTTGAAATTTAATCACTGATTGGCACATTTTAGCACAACTACAATCACTGAAGTTTCTGAGTGTTCTGGATTCCAATTTGAATGAGTTTTGGGTGTATTTGAGCTATTTGGTTTGATTTTTGAGTTGAAACTGGTCAATCGAGTCTGTTTTGGAAATCTGCTGTTGCTGTTGCCTTACAATTTATTCCGGCCCGTGTTTGAGTGTGTTTCTGGGTGTAAAATTGGGGCCTGTTGAGATTAGCTGTTTAATATTGCTGCTGACCCTCCTCTTCTCCTTTATTTCATGTAATCCAGGTATTTTCTCATGCTCAAGTGATGTTGAAGATTGCCTTCACCTATAAACCACAAGTTTGAAGTATAAATGATAAAGGAATACATGCTTGCACCTGAACTTTACTGTTATTTTTTTTTTTGAAAATTTTCGCGTGATTGATTCATTTGAACCATAATTTCAGATGTATTAATGAGAATATGGACTGTTAATAGATTGTTAATGGATTTTCAGTACTAGTTAGATTATCTAGGGCTGTGTTGAATTTCATTGTGAGTTTTAGTATAATACAAGTCCATCCATTGTGTTAGTTTGGATTGGAAAGGTTCTGTACGTAGAAGTGCCCTTGAAAAAGTATTTATCCCTTTTTGTAATCAATAATAGGACATCTGATTGTTAGAAGCAATTAACGGAAAGTCAAATATAGTGTCATATGAATCTGAGGATTAAATTGGAACAATATCGCTAGCCTGCCTCGAATCAATATTAACAAAAAGCAATTTCAGAGTCAATTACTTCTTAGATTAGCCCAACATTTGGTTGATTTGGTCTTTGATTTAAATACATATATGTAACAGCCCGTTAAGATGTTAACTAGCCCAAAAGTGAAACTAGCATCCGCTATTGGGCTTATCACAGGCCCAGGCCCAGGCCACCTGACCCTCTGCAATCAAAATTTGGACCTCTTATTGGGCTGCTCTTCATAAGCTGGGCTGGATCAGTCTCGAGGTCCAAGGTCTGGAGGCCCAATGAATTGAGGGCCTGATTTCCTTTAATACTTTAAATAGAAATAATGATGTATGAGCATGTTAATTGACTAGGGCTATTTCTTTTATTATTAGAGACAAATAAAAATAGAAAATCATAGTTGCTTTAGGATTGCCTTTTAATTAATAAAAAGAGATGCGCCTCGCTAAACAAAACACATAATTGCGGGGCCCTCTTTAAATGGCTATATTAAATACTTAGAATCCGGGACGGGCCGTTTAGTGAATTTCACGGCCTTCACCAAAGAGAGCTTTTAATAACATTACCTTCCTAAATTCGGGTGCACATTTATGTGACCCAAATCCAAATCTCAACGAAGTCGAAATGTGTCAAAAATCGCGGGTGCATTTATGTGACGCGGTTCGAGACATATTTTCACGACGTTGCAATTCTCTTAAAATAATAATAATGAAAGCGGTTCAAAGTTAAAAGCACATAGGTTAAAACATGTACTAAAATCAAATAAATAAGCCAAATATGACAGTTGAGCGACCGTGCTAGAACCACAGAACCCGGGAATGCCTAACACCTTCTCTCGGGTTAACAGAATTCCTTACTCGGATTTCTGGATCGCGGACTGTTAAACAGAGTCATATTTTCCTCGGATCGGGATTCAACCGGTGACTTGGGACACCATTAATCTCCCAAGTGGCGACTCTGAATCTTAATAATAAATCCCGTTCCGATTGTCCTTTAAGTGGAAAAACTCCTTTACGCCCTCACGGGAATAGTGAAAAAGGAGGTGTGACAATGGTCTGACGGGAACTTGCATCATGTTTGAATTTATGCACAATATATGCACTCGTGTTGTTTATTTACAGGTAAACCGGCTAGCAACGACCGTCTCAGCAGGAGCGATCCCGTTCCAGTTTCCGCAGCCCTGTTAAACTCATAGTAATGCTGCCTCAACCTGAATATCTCGTCCGCCTTTGAAAAATCTCCATCAGCATGTTCCGTCGACAGATCCTGAACTACATACGGCCTGATTCCTGTAAGACCAAGGATATGTAAGCGGCTCAGGAACCAGAGCTCGGCTCAAGGTCTGGAAAGATGGATTCGATGTTTCTCCCTCCGATCTTCCCCGATCTTTGATTCCATGGCTTCTCCGGCCATGCTCCGCCACATTCGAGACTCAGGAGCCTGATTCTTGACCTCTCCGACTCAAGATCGGACATGTCTCCAAGACTTTCTCATTTCTAGGGTTTTTATGACACCCTAAGCCATTCGAGGTTCTTTCATCGTTATTTTTTTAGATCTATACTATGTCTATGCCTTTCTTGCCATCCTGAGTGTTTTTCCCAAAATTTTTTGTCAAAATCGTTTCTCTCCGATTTTTAGGGTTTCCGCAAGGATTTTTGAAAAATCTTTCTGATTCTTTTTCTTCTTTGCTTTATGTGTGTTTGTTTATACCTTGCTCGTATGATTTTTTTTATTTTATGCATATATTGTCTTTTACCTTTTTCTTTTCTCCTGTTAATTTCTGCTATGTTTTAACTACTCTTCTGCTATATGTGCCTACCGTTAAAGTTATTTCATTTTTTTGACTTTGTTCATGTTCTTACATGCTTCATCTGCTTGTGTTCAAGTTTGTACTGTCTCCTTCTTCTAAACTCGTTTATGTTCTGAGTTTCTCAAATATGTTCTTCAAGATTTTTCTTCCATTGTCGTTCAAGCATGCTATCATGTCTGTTTTGTTGAGACTTTGAAAACAAATAGTTTGCTTTCCCACTCCATGTCTGATTCAATTTTTGAAACCCTAGGATTTGGGGTTTCCTTTTGACGATCTTGTTTTTGTGTTCGAGTCAGGGTTCAACATTGGGACCCTGGACTCTCAGACTCACTATGAGTCTGCAGATTGAACCTGCATCTCCTTGCTTATGATTCTGAACTTCTCTTCGATTAAAATTCTTTTTAAATAACTTAACATTATCTCCTTGATTTTACATATTTGTGTGTTTATATATGAATTCTTCTTTCAAAAAGGCTTTTCCAATTACTAATTGATTCCGAATTCCTTTGATTGTGTTCGCTTGATTGTTACTGGTTTTCCCTAATTGAACCTTTCTTTGCCCTTTTTCCTGACTCGATTCATTCGAGTAAAAGTCTGAAATTTTAAATTTTACTAGTTGATTCCCTTTCCTTTTTTTACAAACCGTGTACTATTAGTTTGTTGCCTTAAATAGCTTCTATGTACTACCCTTTATTATACTACTGGGAAAATATTTTTTTAAATCCCTTTCCATAATTGTTTTACCCGTTTGAAATCAGAATCCCTTAGCTAAAGGGAGACTGATCACAATGATATTTCCTTACCCTTTTCTTTCTTATTTGCTACACTATAAAAAGGGCTCGACCCTTCTGCATTGAAATAGGCTTTAAGTTTTAAGCTTTGAAAACCCTTACAACTCTAGAACTTTGAACTTCAATCACAACACCCTTTCAAACTCTCTACTCTTTGATGAGACCTTTGTACTGCTTTGTTTGCAACTTGGCTTTTCAAGACTACTATTTTTTTACTTACCTGTTTTTTTCTGAAACTGGTATGTCTCCATTTTGATTTCAGCTCCTTCACTATGTGTTTACTTTACAGTTATCCCATTCCTGTCTACTTTCCTGTTCATACTATGTATTAAACATGTTACTTTCTTTTATGTTTACTGTTTGTTATGAATCCCCCATACCCCATTCCCTTTTGTGTGCTGAGTTAAAGTTCAGGGCCTGGCAGTATCCAAATTACTGCCTAGGTCTGAACTTGAACTTCAATAGGTCCTAACTCCCAAATCTAAGCTGACAGGCTGGTCAGGGGTGTGCCAGTATCCTAGTTGCTGGGCATGACCACTAGTTTGTTATGGCCTTCCCTAATTCCCCTCTACTGCACTTACACTTATTCTTAGACTTTAAGTTCCGCCCCCCTCCTATGAGCCTTGCCTTGGGAACCTTGAGTTCCTTCTGAACTTGGACATTTGAGGGCTGACCCTTCCACACTGCACCATAATCTGATCCTGCAAATGTAATTGGGTGTAAGCATTGCCTGGAGTTCATGAAGCTCCTTGGAACTTTGACACTCCCAAAGGATGAGAAAGGCTTTGGAAATCTGATCTTTGGAAGTTGGTTTATTTCATGTTTCAGACTAGGAGTCTGAATTAGGCTCTCCTTGGTTGGAATTTTAATTTCTAATGTAATTTTATTTTTTTTCTTTTCTGGATCCATTCAAGTTGTAATAATTCTGTAATACTTATGGGGTGTATAGTGAAAATGGGGGAGGGTCTCTCATGCATATGGGGTAGACATCATGTTTTAGGTCTTTATTTCCGCAATCACAACACTTTCGTTTATGTTTCTGCATATAGAGATCCTGCCTATAGATTTTTCCATATAGATATCTTGCCTATAGTTGTTTCAATACTGCATATAGATATCCTGCCTATAGTTTGTTTCAATACTGCATATAGGGATCTTGCCTATAGTTTATTTCATTTCAGCATATAGAAGCCATGCCTATAAGATTCTGCATTTCAACATATAGAAGCCATGCCTATAAGTTTCTGCATTTCTGCACATGCATATGACACTAGGCAAACAATCCATTGGTTAAAGAATAATCAATTGCATCCTAGATACCAAGCTCATAGGATCCCTGCATTTACATAAACCGTTTAAAATCAGTAACGCTTAGAATTCATGCCTATAGGAGCGATCGTTTAAATCTGATTCATCCACAAGTCTAAAATCAGTAATAATTTGTTAACATCTGCAGAATTGGTAATCCTTCCTTAAAATCAGTATGTATCACCTTGTTAGACATCATGGCTATAGGTCTCACCTAGGCAAACTATTAGGTAATCAATTAATTATACCAATCTTTAATGATTACAACCAGCAGGCAGGCCTAATTTGGAAAACCAGCAGGCATGCCTAATTTGGACTTCTTATTTGAAAATATGTAATAGATCAGCCACCCTCCCCCCTCTTTCGTTAAGTTTAATTAAAGTCCTAACCAGTACTTGTAAGTCATGCTAAATAATTTCTGCTTTGAATTAGGAGGCCTATTTGAGCCTTAACTGCTATTTGTCTTCCCCTTAACTGCTCTTATATGTTTTGTTTGTCGCACTAGATTTTGTCCTTTTAAACTTCAGAAGCCAATATCCCTTCCCTTTAGGAATAGTAGTCCCAACTGCCTCCGGGACTGATAGGATTGGGGCGGGTAGTAGCATGCAATAAGTAACGAGACTATTTCGCGCTTTAATACCTTAACGGGGTGGAAAAGGGTAGACATGGATATGATGATCACATGATAACACCACTCGTATAATTGGTTACAGGGTGTTGCGTGGATGATCCATGTTATTTATAAGCCTAGGACCCCTCCCTCTTTATGTGCTTATTTTTTTTAGAATTTTCTTCAAAACTGTCAATTTTTCAGTTCTTTTAAACCCCTTCTTTGCTTTAATCATATAAAATCCCTTTAATTTCCAGTACTGTTTTCCAAGCTTCCGTCCCATCTCATCCCTTTGCTTGATTATTTGTATCAATCACTTGACCCCCATTCTTTTGCATTTATATAGACTTTAAAGAAATTATGAAATCGCCTATTCCCAAACTTCAGCATGTTTATTTAACTTTTATACTTCCCCTACTTGCAATCGTTAGGTGGAAATTGTCTTGTATGTTTATTTGTTGTTTACATTTAAAGTCACAATTGTAGCATGACCAGGAACCACACTAGTGGATCTTGGGAGGTGCCTAACACCTTCCCCCTGAGATAATTTCAAGCCCTTACCCATCCTCTGGTTCTTCTTCTCTTTTAATTTCTTAGTGTCCTAATGCACTTAATCATTAGGTGGCGACTCTTCTAAATCTCAAACCCAATTCCCAAAAGGAATAGAGTTGTCCGCCCAAATGTCGTAAACCCGATTTCGCGAGAAAAATGGGGCATCGACATCAATGATGAGCAATAAATGAAGAACAAGTATGAAAGCAATAAATAAGAGCAACAATATCGAGAGAGTATGTTTGAGAGAAAAGAGAGAGAGACTTCTTATATATTTTTGTTGAGTAATTGGAGCAACCAGATTTACATAATGGCAGGGATCCCCTTTATATAGGAGGGAAATCCCCGTATAGCACAAAAATACACTAGTTACATAGATATGGGGATGGGACGGCTGACTGATACCCTGATTTTGGGTTCAGAGTAGCCTGCCAAGCCGTGTCATCCCTAGCTGCATGCCTTGGGAACCTTCCGCTTCTTTAACTTATCATGATCAATGCTATCATGGGGTCGAGTATCATCGACCCTCGAGGAGATAGATTCGGCCGCTGCCTCGAGCCTTCGAACCGGTTCCGCGGCCTCAAGCCTTCGAGGTGATCTTCCGAAGTACCTAAATAACAAGAAATTGGACCCCCCGATTTTGCCGTATACAATGACAAGCTCCCATAGTGTGACGGGTGGTGTGTACAAGGCCCGGGAATGAATTCATCGTTGTATGGCTGACCGGCGATTACTAGTGATTTCGGCTTCATACAGCTGAGTTGCAGCCTGCAATCCGAACTCGATGGATTTTTGGGGATCTACTATAATTACAGCATACTCCCCTTTCGTGAATTACTGTGTTTATTTGAGTGGTCTACAAAGGACAGAAATCTCTCTTTCTCCTATCCTTGTTCCGATGAGCCGAAACTAAAGCTCTTATTTTCTGACGAGTAATAGTTCGAATAACTCTTGAATGAGCCCCACGAAGAATATTAATTTACCAATAGAACGCTCGTACGAGGGCTGCTATTTGATTCTCTTCCCCTTTTATTCCTTGTTTGCTCTTCTATTAGGTGTTTCTGGCAATTAGTGCTTTGTCTTCTCTTCTAGGTAGTAAATAAAGTTAATGATTTAACAAAAATAAAAATAAAAATAAAGATAATGATTGCATCGGTTGCTGGGTAAGAAGTGGTTCAACGTCTTTATCAAGCGAGAATTAGTATGGCTTAGACTTTACAACTTCAATAAGTAGGATATTATTATATCATAAAAGTTGGAATTTGATTGGTTTTAGAATTTCATGTAAAGCCATATTTGGAAGAAGTATTTATATTACAATTTTGTCCTTGAACGAGACAAAAAGCATTTAACATTTTAATGGTGTTTTCGTCAACAAATATTATATCCATACTTTTATAATAATATAGATATAAATAGATATAGATTGTTTACTCGTAAAATGGTATAGTTGAATTTATATGTGGTTTAAAGACAAGTGAATTAATTTGATCCTAAAATAATAGATGAATAAGATAAGAATATAATACGTAGCCTTGAAATGGAGATAAGATAGCAGAAGTAGCAATTTCGGGAACGAGGCTTCCTTGGACAATAACAACGATATCAATAGACAATAAGATAAATATTATATTGAGCTTTGAATAGAATGTAGCGTGTACAGTCAGGCCTCTCTATAACATCATCCTTATATAGCAACAATTCTCTATAAAAGTCAAAATTTTCCAGAACCAAATGTTTTATTATAATATATATTTTCTATAACAGCAATTCTCTATAATATCCAAAAAAAATAACCAGAACAAATGAGGCTGTTATAGAGAGATTTGACTGTATTTGCCAGAAAATTTCTCTCTTTTACAATGATAATGGAGCTTACTATTTATAGTTGCACGTATGGAACAAGGTCCTAGGATCAAGCCTCTCTTTAATTTCAATTATGAGGACCATTGAAGAGTGTATAACAGAAGAAAATGAATGACATATTCCTTGTAATGGTCGTGTACTTAATGTTGTAGAATATTTCTCATTAAATGCTATCGAGTGGCAGACGTATATTTCATCTTTATGAGTATCATTTTGTCTTCGGATTCAACTATCTTCTGTCTTTGGCTCAACGCGTCAGTGAAACAAACTAAAATTCAAACAACACAGTTCAAAACCAATAAACTCAATAGTTGTATTCCTCAACAGAAATTACAAGGAACCGAATACTTGAAATGGAAATTATTCGAAATTGATATAGAAGAAGGAGATGGGTGACTACAAGAAGGGGATGAGAATTACAGACTTCACATAACAAATTGCCTGCCTACCTAATACACTATTCTTCCAATTATTTATACTAAACCTTGCACCAGTCCTCTTCGCGCTTTGCTCCCCTTGCCTTGCACTACAGAATCCGCTATGAAGGCTGCATCACGTGTTCGCTTCTCCTAAAAACAGACTGATGTGGAATCACATGGGCCTCTGCTGAGTCAGCATCCACGTTGGTTGTATCATTCACAAAAATACTCCCCTCTTGGAAAAGAACCTTGTCCTCAAGGTTCTGTGACAAGGACTCAACTGGTTGATAAAAATCAGACAAGTCTAGGGGCCTAATCTGGGGAAGGTATGCAAACGCAGCGTTTGAGCATTGAGACATGGAATATAGGGTGTATACGGGCAGAGTCAGGAAGTTGGAGCTTGTAGGCCACCTAGTTAATGCGTTTGACCACTCTGAAGGGACCAAAATAACGACGGCCTAGCTTTGGATGTTGGTGATTGCGCACTGTATTTGGCGATATGAATTGAGTTTGACAAAGACACAATCATCGGGAACAAGGGTAAGTTCCATGTGATGTTTGCCAGCCACCTTCTTCATACGAATTTGAGCCTTCATCAGATTATGCTTGAGAAGTTCAATGACCTCATCTCGGTCAACCATGCACGCCTCAACCAAATCATTAGTACCGCTCCCCAAAATATATCTTGCAATCGTAGGTGATTTCCTACCATAGAGGGCCTAGAATGGCGTCATACCAGCTGAAGACTGAAGAGAAGTGTTGTACCAATACTCGGCCCATGGTACCATGGCCACCTACTGATGAGGAGCATCAGCTACGAAGCAGCGCAGGTATTGCCCGACACACTTGTTCAATGCCTCTGACTGTCCATCATTCTGAAGGTGATAAGCCGTATTCATAGTAAGTGTTGCGCCTTGCTGACTATTAAGTTCCTTCTAGAATGAGTGAAGGAAGCGTGGATCTCGATCAGAGACAATTGTCCTAGGCGGTCCATGAAGACGTATGACATCCACAATAAAGGCTTGTGCGACTGTATGAGCTGAAAATATGGAACTTAGAGGAATGAAATGGCCATACTTCGTCAACCTATCCACAACAATCATGATGGTGGACTTCCCCTTTACATGCGGAAGGCATGTAATAAAATCTATGGCTATGTCCTCAAAGACCAAGGCCGGAATGGGAAGAGGCTCCAATAGGCCTGTTGGTGAGTGTGTGGTGTCCTTCATGTGCTGGCAAACCTGATAAGCAGTAACAAAGCTCTGTACATCCTTGTGCATTTGTTTCCAAAAGAAGTTCGATGCTACATGATGGTAAGTCCGGGCAATGCCGGCATATCCCCCAAGTGCAGTGTAGTGGAACTTAGCCAGTAGAACTTGGCGTAGTGGAGAAGCATAAGCTATCGCTATTCTTCCTCGGTAAAAACAGATACCATCAAGAAAAACATATCCATCAAGTGTCTCAGGTTGCTCTGCCAGTCGCTTTTGCAAGTGTAGTAATTCAGGATCACTTCTATTCAAGTCCCATAATTCATGCTCAACTTCATAACATTGGGATGAGATAATGAATAGGGCAGCCTCTGGTGTATGAGATAAAGAATTTGCAGCCTGGTTTAGTCGTTCAGGGCGATAAACAATGTGAACATCATATCCCACTTGCCACTTCTGCTGCTCCGGGTTTAAATGGTATGATTAGTGAGGCTCCGCAAGGACTGCTGATCAGTTTAACTGGTGAACCTCCTACCAAGCAAATACTATCGCCATTTTCCTACTACTTGCATAATGGCGTATATTTCGCGATGATAAGTGGAGGCTCCTTGCATTCGAATGCTCAATTTCTGACTACAATAAGCAATAGGGTGTCCATTTTGTGACAAGACAGCCCTTATGCCTTGGCCCGAAGAATCTATTTCAAGCTCAAATTCCTTGGAGAAATATGGAAAGGTCAGTAGTGGTGTGGCGCTGAGTTTGGCCTTCAATGTTTCGAAAGAAACCTACGCGGAGGTGCTCCACACAAATGCGTCATTACTTAATAAATCTGTTAATGGCCCTGTTATAGCAGCATAGTGATGGATAAAGCGCTTGTAATACCCCGTAAGACCAAGGAAACTGCGTACCTCCTTGACATTCTTCAGCACAGGCCACTACTGAATAAAGACTATCTTACTGGGATCTACACTCAGTTCCCTGATAGATAGAACATGCCCAAGTTATTGCAATGTGGTCTGTCCGAACAGACACTAGCTTTCTTGGCAACCAATTGGTATAGACGGAGCAAGGATAAAACTGAACATAGATGTTCTAACTGAGTCTTCCACGACAGATTGTAGATCAAAATGTCGTTGAAAAAGACTAGGACAAATTTGCGGAGGTGCGGACGAAATATTTCATTAATCGTAGCTTGGAAAGTGGAAGGTGCATTAGAAAGGCCAAAAAGCATTACTAAGAACTCGTAATGGCCTTCATGTGAGTGAAACATAGTCTTAGCCACATCTTCCAATCATACCCTGATTTGGTGATACCCAGATAGCAGATCTAGCTTAGAAAAATAAATCGCGCATTCAATTAATCAAAAAGCACATCAATCGTCGGTATAAGGAACCTATCCCTTACATTTACTGCACAAATCTCCAGGTTCCATCCTTCTTGCGGACTAGGAGAACTGGAAAAGAGAAAGGACTAGTGCTCGCCCTTATTACTCCATCTTGGGCATATCCAACACCAATTGTTCCATAACATGCTTCTAAAAGTATGGGTGAGTATATGGTTTGACATTTATCGGACCAACCCCAGGATCCAACTGTATCGCATGGTGAATTGGTCTGCTAGGAGGAAACCCATGAGGCTTCTGGAAGACATCACAAAATAAATCTAAGAGCTGGCATAGTTTAGGGGGCAGCAGATTTTTTGGTGGCGGTGCTGGCAGAATCTGATTACCAGTGGAAGTAGGAACATCTGATGGTACCACTTGTAAACAAAAATATGAGGAAATGGCATATGTAGCTGTGTACTGCCTCAAACTATGCATCTGGGCTTCTTGTGCTTCTACCGGCTCCTCACCCTTCCAGCTGGTAAAGGCTCCATTGAGCGTGAATTCAAATAGATGATCAACATATTCTGTCACCACCCGCCCTAAGGTAGTTAGCCAAGAAACAACGAGGACCACGTCTGCTCCATGAAAGGCCAGCAAATACAAGTCTAAGACGAGAACACTTCCTTGAACAGACATTGATACTTGGCGTGCAACACTATTGCAGGGTAGCCACTGGCCGCTTCCTACCATCACTGAGATGGTGGGTACATTGGTGATCGGTAACTGTACGAATTTCACGGCTGTTGACTGAACAAAATTATGGGTGCTGCCACCGTCGACCAACACCTTGACCGCTGATCCATTCACCTGTCAGGTAAAACGGCGGGTGGTACCTGAACTGCCACCGACAAGAGCATGGTAAGAAATAGTAGAATGCTCCTGTACCTCCAAACATTGCAGCTCCTCGGCCAAAATATCATCGGAACCAAAGGTTTCCGGCATCGTTAGGTTAATATCGGAACCATCAGTGAGAAGCATTAACTGGGGAGGTATCACGACCCAAAACCCACACTGGTCGTGATGGCGCTCTCGTGAAGACAAGGCCAGCCAACTAACCCAATTCGCCTCCTTTTTGAATTATTCAAACATAAATCAGCAAGTAAATACAACTTATTGACAATAATCAACGAATGATTACAACCCAACACAACCCGACCGGGGTGTCACAAGTCACGAGCATCTAAAGAAGACTGGACACCACTACAGGGCCAATAATGATATAGAAAATAAATTTTGGAATTAAAGTACGAAGTCTGGTGTCGCGAACGTTGGCGGTCACCTTGCTCAGCTACAATGGTAATACCTTCAATCCGCTAATAACCTGTTAATGGGTGAACAATACCTGCAACTGCACGCGAGGTGCAGGAAGTAAAGTGAGTACTCCAACTCAGTGAGCAATAAGAGTATATAATAACTGAGCGGCAAGAAATCACGTAAGAACACTCCATCATGCTATATAGGACAGTACAACCTTTTGAGAAAACAGTAAAACCGTGAAAATCCTTTAGAAAGTATCTGGCTCAGTTACCCTTTTTCCAACAGTCAAGCAAATAAATGCATAATCAGATAGTGCAAGTCCGCACATAAGTCAGCCCCTCGGGCACAACACTCTATCAACAAATAATACCAAGGTATCTGGTACACAGTGCAAGAAACAACATGGATGCCAATGATATGAGAGTGTTGAATGTCATGCCACGTAGTACAAACAGGAACCAATGCATGAATGCGATGCAATGCACATGACCGCTGCGGTGCGCAGCTCGATCCGTTTGGGTACCCGCGCTCACTGTGGGGGTTTAGACTCCGGAGGGGCTCCTACAGCCCAAGCGCAATATCAATATCACACCGGTGCGGCGTGCAGCCCGATCCATCCTCAGTCCAGAGATGCACATATAACACTGCTGCGGTGCGCAGCCCGATCCATGCTCAGTCCAGAAATGCACATAAGCCACTTGGGCAATATTAAAATAACAGTTCTCAGCTCAAAACGTCAATAATATGTTGTTTAAGTTTTCAAATCTTAGAAAAAATGGATGAGTTTGCGAAACAGTATTTAAAACCTTGGACCGAGATCAAATAATATGCAAAGTAATGCAAACACAGTGATATCAATCCCTGAAGGATTCAAATAATCGGCACGAAGCCCAAAACATGGCAATCGGCCCAAATCATGATAGCATCAAGTAAGTATCAGTCAATTACGCAGTAAAATCAACAACCGGGATGGACCAAGTCACAATCCCCAACGGTGCTCTACCCCACGCTCATACCTGGCATGCAAGTCACCACAATACAGCACTATGATGTGCAAATCCGGGGTTTCAAACCCTCAGGATATCATTTACAAGTATTACTCACCTCGAACCGGTGGAATCTCTAGCTCGCGATGCCTTTGCCCCTCGAATCGGCCTCCACGCGCATCGAATCTAACCACAATCGGAGCGAATACATTACAATATGCCAAGGGAACAATACCCAATCGAAAACAACCGAGAAATAGCAGAAATCTCGAAACTAGCAAAACCCGAGCCCCGGGCCCGCTTCTCGAAAAATTACAAAACTCACATTACCGGATTCCTCGCCTCGCCACGAGTCCATACATACCAAGAACTCCCAAATCCGAGCTCAAATGACCTATCAAATCCCAATTTGAAATATCAAAAACTCAAGCCCTAGCTTTACCCCTTTTTAATGAATTTCAACCAATTTCCATGTTAAATCTATCATAATCTCGTGTATTTAGGCCAAGGAACTTACCTCAAATCATTCCTCCTTGAATCCCTCTTCAGAATCGCCTCAAAGCTCTCCAAGCTCGCTCAAAAATGGTGGAAATTACATAACCTTCGCAGATGAAATGTTTCAATAAAACCCCTTTATGACCAGCCCAGATTTCGCTTCTGCGGAGAAAATGTCGCTTCTGCGACTTCAGCATCTGCGGCCCACGTCCGCTTCTGTATGGCCTTCACTTAAGGGCCCTTACCGCTTCTGCGGCCCACATTTCGCATCAGGGGGACCGCCTATGCGGCCCACCTTCCGCTTCTGCGGAAAGTCAAGAGAATGCCAAAACCGCTTCTGCGGTATAACTTCCGCTTATGCGGACCCGCTTATGCGGATAACCTTCCGTTTATGCGGGAATTGCTCAACCTCAACCTTTTCGCACCTGCGATACCTGGCTCCGCTTCCGCGTAACCGCATCTGCGGTTTCCTTTCCGCAGATGCGGAAACACCTGCTGCAACCAAAAACCTGCAATTCCAACTTCAATTTCCTTCCGATTGCCACCCGAAATCACCCCGAGGCCCTCGGGACCTCAACCAAAAGCACCAACACATCTTAAAACATTATTCAAACTTGTTCCAATCTTCAAAACACATCAAACAACGCTAAAACCATTAAATCACATCGGATTCAAGCCTAAGTTCTTTAAAAACTTCCGAAACACGCATTCGATCAAAAACCCAACCAAACGACATCCGAATGACCTGAAATTTTGCACACACATCACAAATCACATATCGAAGCTACAGCAACTCTCGGAATTCCATTCTGACCCTCGAATCAAAATCTCGCCTATCAACCGGAATTCGCCAAAATACTAACTTCGCCAATTTAAGCCTAATTCTACACCGGACCTCCAAAATCAATTCCGATCGCACCCCTGAGTCACAAATCACCTCCCGAAGCTAACCGAAACACCGGAAACCACACTCGATCCCTATAACTCATAAGTTAACATCTGGTTGACTTTTCTAACTTAAGCCTTCCTTAAAGAGACTAAGTGTCTCATTTCTTATCAAAACCAATCCGAATCAACTCTAACGCACCACATACCGATAACGAAGCATGAAGAAGCATAAAATGAGGAAAACGGAGCAGTAACACATGAGACGACGGGTCGGGTCGTCACAGGAGGAACCTTGAACTTGTGTCCAGTAGTATACTTCTCATCACAATTGTAGCAAAGACCCTGCTCACGTCGGCTCCGGAGTTCTGCATGAGTCAATCGTTTTAGGGGTGGTCGGTTGGGTGTTTGAGGAGTCAAAACGGTGGGCACATAAGTCGTGGGTGTTCTGTGAAATGACGATAGGCCAGGGTTCGGTAATAATGGGGGTGTTTTGTTGGCAAACATGGATCAAGTTGATCCTTTTTCACTGAGAATCCGTTGCTCATGGATGTGGGATAAATTTATTGCATCCTCATACGTAGTGTGTTGATGGGCCAAAACTGAGTTCTTAATGTCATCACGCAGCCTAGAGATAAACAGACAAACGATGGCCTATCAGATAGGTCATCAATTTCGTTCACCACCTTCTTAAAACGACTCTACAACTCCGATACGGTGGTCATTTACTGGAGTTTCGGCAGTTGTCCCTCAGCCGATTCAAGCTCCTTTGGAAGGAAACGAACGCGTACCTTCTTCGCAAAATGTGCCCATCTCGCTAACTGCTTATCTGAAACAACAAGCGATACCATTCTAAAGTTTCTCCGTCGAGGTGAAATGATGCTATAGTGAGCTTCTCATATTCAGCAATTCCATATTGATCAAAATAGTGCTCCGCTTGAAACAACCAGGCTTCCAAATTCTCACCACAAAAGCGACCGAACTCCACTAGCTTGTGGCGGAGGGGGGTTGTTGCCGGTTCTCATCCTGCCGGCAGTCTGTTACCAACAACCTCCATGAGAAGATCACGAATCTCAGAGAGTTCCTTAAATACTGAGTCCTTGACTTTCTGAACCGAATCGTCGACTAGAGCCTTGAGTAACTTTTGGTCCTTCATGAGTGACCTCTCAATGAAAGCACCAATGAAACAAACAGAAATTCGAACAGCACAATCCACAACCAATAAACTCGATAATTGTATTCCTCAGCAAAAAATATAAGGAACTGAATGCTTGAAAGGGAAATTATTGGAAATTGACATAGAAAAAGGAGATAGAGAGACTAGAAGAAGGGAATGAGAATTACAGACTTCACATAACAAATTGCCTGCCTAATACACTATTCTTCTTGTTATTTATACTAAACCTTGCACCAGTCCTCTTCACGCTTTTCTCCCCTTGCCTTGCACCACAAAATGCACTAACTTCTTTGAAGGCTGCATCATGCTTTTGCTTCTCCTCAAAACAGACTGATGTGGAGTCACGTTGGCCTCTGCTGAGTCAGCATCTACATTGGTTGTATCATTCACAACAATCACGTCCTCATGGGATCATTTAATATAAACATATTTTACCTTATATAGATAGGTAATTTCTACCAACTTCCGGGTAACACAAAGTTATGTCATCGGAAAGTAAGGGGACTATCTATATAGGGTAGAATATGCTATTCCACGTGGCCGTCCAAAAAAGGGACACGTGGAACCTAAGATGGGGGGAAGGGGGGATGTCCAAGACCAAAGGCAACTGTTCTGTCTGTCACCAGGAAGAATAACGCTCATAAGGATGTAATAAATACTCCTCGCTTGGTAGCATTTAATACGGAATATTTTATGGCATTAAGTACAATTGCCCGTTACAAGAAAATTGGCATTTATGCTCACTGTTACATCTTTATCGATGACCCTCATAATTGACATTAAAGAGGGGCACGATCCTAGGACCTCCTTTCCTAGACGTAGCTATAAATAATGAGCTCAGCTATCATTGTAAAGGATATGAATTTTTTGGCAAACTTATACTACATTCTATCCATAGCTTAATACATTTTTATCCTCTTGCTTTTCTATTTCGTTATTTTTGCGCCTGGAACCACTAGTTTTTGCTATTTCGTCTCCATCTCAAGGCTAAGTTTTATATATTTTTTCAATTATCTTATTATTTCAGAATTAAATTAATTCACTTGTCTACAAACCACGTATAAATTCAACTGTACCATTTTACGAGTAAACATCTTTATTTTCATTTTTTTGACACTTTTCCTTGCATTGACATTTATCTTTATTGTCATTTTTTTGGACCTTTTCCTTTTAAAACCGATGGAAAAAATATTCCAATAAGGAAAACTCAACGTTCGCTTAGTGTCTTATTCTTTTCCTCTTCTTCCTCCCCTCGCCCAAGGTTCTTCGTTTGCTCTTTAATTATTAATGACGAGGAAGAATTTTTTGTTATGCTACTAATACTTGCTCTGCTATTCTGCCCAAACCTGGCTAGCCCGTCGTGCGAGCCTCCCACTGGGGGCCCGCTATGCCAAAAGCGAAAGAAACCCCATCCCTCTCTTTCCTTTTTTCGCTCCCATATCGCCACACGGGGGGACATGGGGACGTAAAAAAGTGGGTCCTATAAACTTGTTTTGACCTAGGATAATAAGCTCATGAGCTTGGTCTTTTTCACATCGAGAAAGGAAAATTTTGATTTTGCCCTTCAGTTACTGTTTCTCTTATTTCCACTACTGCTAGAGGTAGGTAAATCGCCTCTCTCTGATTTTGTGATTTGCTTATCTCTTTTTTATTTCTGGGATTTATTTGGTGTGTATTCCCAGTATCACTCTATCCAATATTCTGTGTTAGATTTAGTTTCATCGAGTCATGTAGATCAAACTGAATAAACGTAAGCTGCTTACGGATTCTTTTTCGGGACAATGAATTAGTGATATTTTGTGCTTACTCTTTAGTCTTTACTAATGGTCTTTGTAGTTCATCTTGCTTTAGGATTTGTTAGTCTCAACATGTATGGCTACGTATATTGTCCTCCTCAAATATTTAGTTAGTTTCAAAAATCAAACTATTGCTTCAAATAGAGGTGGCAAAATGATTAAAAGAAAATAGTTATCCACTTATATTATTCATCAAAAAATGGGTTGGATAATGAACCATTTAAAAACGGGTCAAATATGGATAAAGAACCATATTATCCACTTAGAAAATGATTAACCAAATGGATAACCAATGAATTATTAATGTGTTTAACTTTTACATTTGTAAATCTTCAAATTGGAGTTCCTCAAGTTTAGAAGACTAGGAATTTGATCATATTTAAGAAGCCATGTATAATATGGATATCCATACTATCCGCCGGATAAACCCGTTTTTTATCCGTCTCAAATACGGGTTGAGTCGGATAATTTATCCGTTTTTTGAATTACCCATTTGACCCGCTCATATTCGTCCCGCCCCGCCCATTTGCCACTCCTAACTTCAAATAACATATTGTATGTTATGGGACTTGGCATGATCTGGTCTGTATTGTAGTTGGCTTGACATTGATCAATTAAGACAATCATAATCCGCGAAAGTAGCGCGAGATGACTGCAACGTGCAACATATTTATTAGGTTAAGTATTGATGATAATTGTTACTATCTCTTATTTAGAGGATTATACTACAATAATATATGTGGGTATATATCAATGCTTAGTTTTTTTTTTTGCTATGTAATAAGAGAAAATGCATAAAGACCCCATACAGCTTGTCTTGAAAAATCATTTACACACCTAAACTTTATGGGTATCCTAACACCCCATTATTGTTAAAACAACTGTATTTATTCACTCCCTCCTAAGCCCTGGCCCAACTATATTAACTTGAGTGGAAACACGCGCTTTATTAGTAAGCCACGTAACTACAATGTCTAGTAAATAAAAATAACAGTCTTTAAATGAGCCTTATTCACCCCATCGGTAAAAACAAATCCCAAATTGAAGAACCCTAATAATGCCCAACTATTGAAAATTCTTCTTGCCTCACCAAAATCGATTTGCCTGAACAAAATCAAAGTGACCAGTTGCAAAATTCTTCGATTTCACTGTTATTTAGAGTTCTTGACGAGTTGGAGGAAGACCCATAAGCCGAAGTTCTTTGAAGAATCAAGCTTAAGCATTAAAGTTGAATTATCTGTGAAACATTATTACATTTGGAGGAGAAAGATTAACCTTTGCTTTCAAAGATCAAACTTCACAGAACAGTTTGATGCAATTTCGGCAGAATTTAGATCAAGAAGAAATTGGGGTTCTTCAATTGAGTTTGGTAAAATATTGGGGAGGAATGAATTATCTGTGAAACATTATTACTTTTGGAGGAGAAAAATTAACCTTTGCTTTCAAAGATCAAAACTTCAAAGAGCAATTTGATGCAATTTCGGGAGAGTTTAGATGAGGAAGAAATTAGGGTTCTTCAATTGGGTTTGGTATAATATTGGGGAAGAATGTATTTACCGTTGGTTGGGGTTATATTGAAGTTAAAAATTTAATTTTTTTTTCTTTTTTTTTAAGGTGTTTTTAATTATTTAAAAAGAGCAAAGACGCGCTCAATCGCGTTGTCTAAGACGCGCAGCTGGCCAGGGCTTAAGAGGGAGTAAATAAATACAATTATTTTAACAATAATGGGGTGTTAGGACACCCGTAGAGTTTAGGTGTGTAAATGATTTTCCAGGACAAGTTGAATGGGGACTTTATGCATTTTCTCATGTAACAACGAGAACTATTTTACTTTTCTTTTAATCCGATTGATTTTCTGATGATTAGTTGTGTGTATACGATCGAAATCAGGTATGCCTCGATTTCGTGGGCTCGAGGAGTTGATTCAAGAATGAGCTCAAAAGGGGCCTGGGTCGAGCCCGATGGCGGAGTATAGAGCTTGAGGATCGAAGTGCTCAATGGAAACCAAGGCCGAGTATGACCGACCTCGAGTAAGGCATAATAGTGGAATGGCGAGAAGTTAGCAACCAACCGAAGGTCTCGGCGGAAATCTCGGGATAGATCATACTAAGCGGTTATCGGCGCCAATCACGAGATTTATTTCCGTAATTAGAAATGTACCTTATTTAGGACTCCCCTATTATATAAAGGGGAGCTCATTCATTTGTAAGATACGTTTTGACTGATAATATAATGCATACACTTTATTCTCTAGCTATTTTATTCACTATTCATCAGAGTTGCTTTGTAACTTGCTATATCTACTATTCCACCTCAAGGTCGTCATAGCTCGAGGTCGAGGTTTGGCCTGCGCACTGGTTTGACTTATCTTATTCTTCAATTTATATATCTAATTTCTTGTTTATCAATTGGTATTAAATCAAATCACATATCATTAAAACCACAATATAAGTTTAATTGTTACTCGAATTTTAGGGTAAACAATGTGTTCACCTTTTATCTTCACCTTCTTCTTCCATCGGTTCTCTTCATCACTTCAGACTTTGCTTATGTTCCATGTTGTTTGTTCTTTGTGATAAACTTTTATTCATTAAATAGTTTTAGACTGTTTTTCTAAAATTTAAGCTGGAATTCGGTAATTTTCCGCTTAAGAAAAAAGAGTGGGAATAGCATTAGCTTCGAATACAAAAGATATACAAAAGTTACTGAAAATTTTTCTTTTGCAAATTTTAAAATAAGATAAGACAAATAAGAGAAAAAACCAAAAAAAGAAAGAGAGACAACACAATAAGAAGTTCTGTTTGAAGAAAATAGTAAATATGTTAGAAAAGATTGTTTTAGATTAGAAAACATAATAAATGTTCTGTGTTAACTAATGAAATACTTAAGGATATAATTAGTAAAATCACTAAGAAATCTAATAGAGGATTAAGAAAAATATGATTGAATATTTTATCTTACTATTTTATTTTTTGCTTTTTCCTCAGTTTTTTAACTTTATCTTTGAAATTTTAAAAACCCTCCATAGACAAATACTATAGACAATACTAATAAATATTGCTACTGCTTGTAATAATTAGTACTAGTGATGAACAACATTTAAATGTTATCATTACTAAAACTACAAGAAGGTAGGAATCTTATTTACTTTTATTTGTTTGTTATTTTATTTTTACCTTAGTCATTTGATTTTGTTATTTTTATTTTTCTTCAACTTTCATGGGATTTCAAAATAAATGTTATATGACTTACATTATGTAATTTGTTTTAGAAATTTTTTAACAACTAAATTAATAAAAAGAAATATTTTGCAGCACCAAGCGCGGGCTAATTAACTAGTGTTTAATAAATTATGATGTGGAACTTTCGTTGTTGATTCTGTAGGTAAAATTAAGGGGCCTCTGTTGCTATATTAGATATTGATTTTATTATTTGCTTATTGTGTGACGAAATTACAATTCGTTAGCTAATTTTTTTTTTCAAAACAGCATTTGTATTCATTCCAGAAAAAAATTACATTACAGTCCAGTAGATGCTGACCATCTGCACACCTTCACCTACAAACTCTAGCCTAAGTATTCCTTCTTAAGCTAGGTATCTGACAATCCCAATCACAACAATCTAGTTAAGGATATTACAAAACAGTACAATATTAGCATTCCTGAGGGTGACAATTAATCTTCTCAAGAGCTCCTTTCCAATTCTGTATCGAACCCCCTTTCATGTGTATGTGGATTGCTATTTCTTTGCAAATGTTGTTGACAATCACTGTGCCTCCCTGGAATCTTAGCTTGTTCCTTTCTCTCCATACAATATAGACCATCATACCAAAGACACAAGTGACTATCACACAATACCCATTCCTCATTTTAGCACATTTACTTATCCAGTTGACCTCACTCTGCCAGTCACGAATAGGTCTATCATAACCCAGCCATCAAAACAACCTCATCCATAATTCATTTGTCAACGAGCATTCAAAAAAAAGGTGATCAAAGGTCTCATCAGTCTGCTTACAAAAAACACATTGTTGTGGAGCTTGTATTCCAAACTTCAGCAGCCTCTCCATCGTTGCCAATCTTCAATGTAAAGCGAGCCACAGAATAAACTTGAATCTTGGATGCATGTGTGGCTGCAAAATAATACTTTTCCAATGGACCCTCTGGAGTTGAGGAAATTGAAGCATGTACAGTTTCTTGATGCTAAACAAATCTCCTCTCTGTAATTGGCTCAACCTAGCTTCAAGGTCCCCCTGAATGCCTTGGAGTTCACTGATCATTCTCCGTGTCTCAAAGATTTTCCTAACCACCCAGGCTGCATTCCTAGGTATGGCCATATTTTCGAGCACATAGTTCTTTATGTAGAAGGAATGCATCCATTTTATCCATAAACAATCTTTCTTCTTTGCCGCGCCCACAAATCCTTCGCAATAGCAGCTTTGTTCCATTAGATCATGTTCTGTCACGACCCAAAACCCACACTGGTCGTGATGGCGCCTCTCGTGAAGACAAGGCCAGCCAACTAACCCAATTCGCCTCCTTTTTGAATTATTTAAAAAATAAGAGTAAGTAAATACAACTTATTGACAATAATTAATGAATATTTACAACCCAACACAACCCAACCGGGGTGTCACAAGTCACGAGCATCTAAAGAAGCCTGAACACAACTACAGGGCCAATAAAATACAAAATAAAATCTGGAAATCAAAAGACGAAGTCCGGTGCCGCGAACGCTGGCGCTCACCTTGCTCAGCTACAATAATAATACCTTCAATCAGCTAATACCCCGCTACCGGGTGAACAATACCTGCAACTGCACGCGAGGTGCAGGGAGTAAAGTGGGTACTCCAACTCAGTGAGCAATAAAAGTAAATAATAACTGAGTGGCAAGAAATCACGTAAGAGCACTCCATCATGCTATATAGGACAGTACAACCCTTTGAGAAAACAGTAAAAACCGCAAAGAAAATCCTTTAGAAAACTTCTGGGCTCAGTTAAAACTTTTTTTTAAAATATCTTTTCCAACAGTTAAGCAGATGAATGCGAAAATAGATAGCGCAAGTCAGCACATAAGTCAGCCCCTCGGGCACAACACTCCACCAACAAATAACACCAGGGTATCTGGTCAACAGTGCAAGAAGTAGCATGGATGCCAATGAAATGAGAATGGTGAATGTCATGACACGTAGTACAAATAGGAACCAATACATGAATGCAATGCAATGCATATGACCGCTGCGGCGTACATCCCGATCCATTTGGGTACCCGCGCTCACTGTGGGGTTCAGACTCCGGAGGGGGTCCTACAGCCCAAGCGCAATATCGATATAACACCGCTGCGGCGTGCAGCCCGAGCCATCCATATATCCAAAAATCATTATAACACTGCTGCGGCGCGCAGCATGATCCATGCTCAGTCCAGAAATGCACATAAGCCCCTTGGGCAGTGATAAAATAGCAGTTCTCAGCTCAAAACGTCAGTAAGATATCATTTAAGTTTTCAAATCATGAAAAATGGCTGAATTTGCAAAACAGTATTAAAACCCTAGACCGAGATCAAATAATATGCAAAGTAATGCAAAATCAGTGATATCAATCCCTGAAGGATTCATATAGTTGGCACGAAGCCCAAACATGGCAATCAGCCTAAACAACAGTGATAACCAATAATTTCCAGTCAAATACGCGGTAAAATCAACAACCGGGACGGACCAAGTCACGATCCCCAACGGTGCTCTACCCCACGCTCATATCCGGCGTGCAAGTCACCTCAACACAGCACTGTGATGTGCAAATCCGGGGTTTCAAACCCTCAAGATATCATTTACAAGTATTACTCACCTCGAACCGGTGGAATCTCTAGCTCGCGACGCCTTTGCCCCTCAAATCGGCCTCCACACGCGTCGAATCTATCCAAAATCAGAGCGAATACATCACAATATGCAAATGGGACACTACCCAATCGAAAACAATCGAAAAATAGCAAAAATCTCGAAACTAGCAAAACCCGAGCCCCGGGCCCACTTCTCAAAAAATTACAAAACTCACATTACCGGATTCCTCGTCTCGCCACGAGTCCATACATACCAAGAACTCCCAAATTCGAGCTCAAATGACCTATCAAATTCCAATTTGAAATATCAAAAACTCAAGCCCTAGTTTATCAATTTTAGGCTTAATTTCCATGAATTTCTAGACCAATTTCACAATATAATTGTGTTTTAAGTTCAAAAATCTTACCTCCAATCGATTCTCCTTGAATCCCTCTTCATTTTCCTTCAAAAATCTCTCAAAAGGTCCAACAATGGAGGAAAAATGACCCAAAATCGCGGATGAAATGTTTATAAACTCACTGCCCAGCTCCAGCATTTCCTTATACGCGATCGCGACCTAGGCCCCGCGATCGCGTAACACAAAAATCCAGCTTCCTCAAAATAACTCAATGCGATAGCGACTTAAGCTCTGCGAACGCGATGCACTACCAATCAATACTACGCGACCGCGATCCTCTCACACGCGAACGCGATGGCTGTCCAACATCCCCTACGCGATCGCGTGGCCACTGATGCGAACGCATAGGCCAATTTTCCTGCCTCCCAAAAAGCTTCTACGCGATAGCGACACCACAACCACGATCACGAAGCACAAATACCCTGCAACACCACAGCTGAAAAACCTAGAACACTTCAAGTCCAAAAATGGTCCGATTGACCACCCGAAATCACCCCGAGGCCCCCGGGACCTCAACCAAAGGCACCAACGTATCCCAAAACATCATACGAACTTGTTCCAACCATCAAAACACATCAAACAACACTAAAATCATCAATTCACATCGGATTCAAGCCTAAGTTCTTTAAAAACTTCCGAAACACGCATTCGATCAAAAACCCAACCAAACGACGTCCGAATGACCTGAAATTTTGCACACACATCACAAATCACATATCGAAGCTACAGCAACTCTCGGAATTCCATTCCGACCCTCGAATCAAAATCTCACATATCAACCGGAATTCGCCAAAATACTAACTTCGCCAATTCAAGCCTAATTCTACACCGGACCTCCAAAATCAATTCCGATCGCACTCCTAAGACACAAATCACCTCCCGAAGCTAACCGAATCACCGGAAATCACATCCGAGCCCTATAACTCATAAGTCAATGTCCGGTTGATTTTTCCAACTTAAGCTTTCCTTAAAGAGACTAAGTGTCTCATTCCTTATCAAAACCAATCCAAATCAACTCTAACACACCACATACCGATAACGAAACAAGAAGAAGCACAAAATGGGGGAAACAGAGCAGTAACACATGAGACGACGGGTCGGTTCGTGACATCCTCCCCAACTTAAACCAACGCTCGTCCTCGAGCGTACCCAGAGTTGTACTAGAAGCCAACCAATAGCTGAATGACCTTACCAAGTATATACCCGGGGGTGATACCACGTCACCCGATCTCGCATAGGTCCAATAACACAACATAGCTGAAATTTCACAGTCCATCTAGACCATAAACCGTAGAACCACATTGCACTTTCCGAAGTCATACTCAAGATCAGAACCTCACGTCTATATTCAGAATAAACCCGAAGCAGCTATAATAACCCATACCTGCAACCTCAGGTGGCACCATATGATATACCACATAATCCAAACACTCGAAACGATAGACTCTATTCACAACAGTTGCCCACAATAACCAAATACCGATAGAAAACCCTTTATTAGCTAAGGTCTTATTCCAACACTTTCATATACTGCCAACAACAAGTGAAACACGCGATAACCGTAACCATTCCTCAGATCAACCATTCATGAAACCCCTTCCCTCTGACTAATATTACAGCAGATTTCCGGGCCAAACCTCAATATTATCCTTCTAACCAACTGAAATCAAATCTGTTCGTATTCATTAATGACTCCAATGACTACCTCGAGCCCAACACACCACTCTGGTGATATGACACCTCAATACAGGCCTAAGCCACAACTTGCATAATACACGCACCAATAAGAAACGGTCTGAACATACTCAAATCATGACAAATGACTCAAACGAAAGAGTTGTACCTCAAGCTCATCAGTACCATCACAACACAAGGCTGAGACCCTGTCTCGCATCATAGAAATAGAGTACCTGAATCTACCTCGAAGGGTCATATCTCCACGTAGCCTCACTACAATACGCGATCCTATCCAAACACTGTTACACATTAAACACCTCAAGTCACTTTGCTCAAAATCGACAACCACGCACAATTTGATGTTTGAAACCAAAGCGATCCATTTCACCCACGATGAAACAAATAACATATGACATACAACCCGATAGGCCATAACCAACACTCCATTTACCGAGCAACACTCAATTACTCTTCCCGCTCGACTTCCACTATAATCCCTAATAGAACTGCACCACATGTGCCCATAACCAACAAATCATAACGTCTCACAGCACGGAAAAAGCAACTCATAGGTCTCCCCAGATCACTAGCAGGTTCAATAATGATCGAATCAACCTATCCTTCATCAATACAATTCGGGGCCAACCAAGCCAAATCAAGCTAAACACGTATCCAATCAGCTTACCAACTAACTCATTACCAAGAAGCCTGAAGCTGCTCCTTTCACTACTATAACTCTTGCCGGGGCCGTACGATACAGTGCCCGACACCAAATCAATACCGAAATCCACAAGCTCGCCCGGCGACATGCCCGCCACAAGAAACGCATCCGAAAAGTCCCTCAATACCGGAACTGAATCAATGGTAGAAACCTCTGCACTGGCATCCGCCACGA
Source organism: Nicotiana attenuata (assembly GCF_001879085.1). Lineage (NCBI taxonomy): Eukaryota > Viridiplantae > Streptophyta > Magnoliopsida > Solanales > Solanaceae > Nicotiana > Nicotiana attenuata. The sequence goes on along the minus strand of NW_017672156.1, from coordinate 76,798 downwards.
AGGCCCAATTAAGAAAAGCAATCCTTCCCCGCCGTCCACTGGTCTTGGGAATACAAACCACTCTGCTAGAACATAATCTAATGCACCTCGCCACGCAACCTGTGGCATTTTTTTGACATAGCCCATAACACAATAGTTTAGAATATTCCAACACTGAGACCACCAGTCTACACCTCAATATCATATCCGAAATCTGATGTACCAATCAAAGAAAGGTCCACTTGGGCCTCCAAATCCCAATAGCCGTTCAACGATGCCGATACACACGATCCACAACCACTACATAGTCTGTACCTGAGAACTCCCAGTCTCCAACTCCATATAGCACACAATTCACTGTACCTGATCCCAAATTCCACAGTATGAATACATATTACAACTCAAATACCCAAATCATTCCACGAAAGATATTCTAGAATTCCCCTATGCCATCAACAAACTCAGATATCAGCAGTCGATCCAACCAAGAAAATGCCGCAATACTACCGAAGTATTATCAGTTTACATCTTATTGCCCCTTTTCTGAAACATATACCCCCGTCAAATCACTAAGATTAGCAATACCATTTTCCTTAATTATCTGAGGGTCGATTCTTTAATCACCTACAACTGCCCATGCTGCTTAAGAATTTAATGACTTTTCATTATGAACTGAACTGTAACCTTACACACACAAACCCCAATCCTCCACAACATATCGCATATACCATACCACACTAGGACAACATGAGAACTCCATCTCCCTTTTCCTAACCACAAACATCTATGTATTCCTCTAGTCAAGAACTCTCCATCAATCCCATCTAGAAGAGAAATCACTACACATTCCATGCCTCGCATGCCCATAGGCAATATATACATCTCTAAACCACGGTAAAACTCATTAAGAACTCTCTCTCCCAATTCCATTGCACCAGCTAAACTGCCAGGACTGAATCCTTCTACCCGAACCAAGCTAAGCAAGTTGTCAGAACTCAATAGCCTTGCTGCACAATACCGGTAAAAGCTCATTACCTCGAACACATACGAAGAATTAATCATATCCTTACCATACTGATCTGGTCTACTATCAAGCTATTCCATCTATCTAATTCCCTTTTTATTCATCATCCACTTGATATTTCTCCCTCGCTGCAGCATCGCAATGCCTCAATCCAGGCTTACCACACGAGACTCGCACATAAGACCACACTGTCTAAGACCCATGGCCACTGAATACTCTCTAAACCGATCCCAGAAATACCATATTCCAGAGTACTTTACCCCGAAGAACTTCCTGCGACTCTGAATTCGTTGCTTTTACTTTCCAGATGCTAATACATAGAATCCCATAATTAACATAGAATACCCAAGTCTTGGCCTTTCCGATGAGAACACAGTCTCTGACCCCCCTTACACAACCTTACGACTCCTGATTATCACGTGTAGAACCTTGAACACATTAGAACCATTTCCGAGAGTCATTCACTCTATTCAACTTGCATTTAGCCTGCTCAGCTAACAAAACCACATGTGCCTCATTGGCATTCTGACATCGCAGGATACGACCTCATCTCAATTCAAACAAGCATCTTCCTTCTCTATACACTGAGCATTCTTTACCAACAACAGCTTAAGACATCCTATTATTTTAACACATCTACGAAGCATCCTATAACCTTCATCAAAATTTTCCTTCACACGTGCCATCCTCGGCTCAATTTCTGCAACCCGAACTGATCCGCCAGCATACCTCGAAACGGAACCCACATAGCTCATAACTGTGCAATCAGCTAATCAACAGCAACCTCCCCAACTTGGCTCGAAGCCATATATCATGACACACTCAATAGACCATAATACTTTTACTCTAATGATGCCACAATATCATAGTGATATTAAACTCAAATCATGTACCAGTTTTGTAAAAACACAGATCATCTAGTACTGTAATCTCTACAAGTCTCGCATTCATCCACACATCAGTTGGGTCCACTCTCTTAGGCGGCCCGAATTTTCAAATTACAACACGTACCCTTTCAATAACACACGGGATCTTCTAACATACACATAAGGATCATACCACTCAAGGACACTCCGCATGAGATAACCCACCTGCTTCGCCTCAGTTTAGTATTTCAGCACACCTCCCACCGTCACATACGTTACACAGTCAATTTAGTCTTCCTGAGTCTGAATTCCTACCGCCACACGTATTGCACTTTACTTTCTAACTAGGAGACACGAAAATATTCTTCACGCACCCATAACTCGGACTACACATCAAAGCACAATAGGAGTCGAACACTTAACAGCTCATCTACCATTCAGCAGACTCCTTTGTCACTACCAAGATCACATAGATACATCTCGCAGTACCAACATACTCATCACATGGATATCCAACCGCCATTCCGGCTAATAGGGACAATATCGTACATATAAGTTCGGAGCACTTGCTCGCGCAATCAGCACCTCGGTGCTCAAGCCATAGGCAAAGATCCGGCCTCAAGTCCTCCAGACTAGCCCAACATACTCACGAAGATCACATCTCGCCCCTTGATCGGGGAATTACAATCCATCAAGGCACATATACTACTGAGCGCTCATGTGCGCATACAGACGTGTGGAAGGAATTTTAAGAGTTATATCTCAAGATGAATCAAGTACGCACGATAAGAATTCCAAGAATGGGAGTTTTTCCTAAAGGTTCTACAGCCTCTCGAGGAGAAATACAGGCGTCCCCGTAGCGCTCCGTGAGACTCTACTAAACCTGCTCATGACTCGTGAGACCTAGTAACCTAGGCTTTTATACCAACTTGTGACGACCCAAAACCCACACTGGTCGTGATGGCGCCTCTCGTGAAGACAAGGCCAGCCAACTAACCCAATTCGCTTCCTTTTTGAATTATTTAAAACATAAATGAGTAAGTAAATACAACTTATTGACAATAATTAACGAATATTAACAACCCAACACAACCCGACCGGGGTGTCACAAGTCACGAGCATCTAAAGAAGCCTGAACACAACTACAGGGCCAATAAAATACAAAATAAAATCTGGAAATCAAAAGACGAAGTCCGGTGCCGCGAACTTTGGTGGTCACCTTGCTCAGCTACAATAATAATACCTTCAATCAGCTAATAACCCGCTACCAGGTGAACAATACCTGCAACTGCACGCGAGGTGCACGGAGTAAAGTGAGTACTCCAACTCAGTGAGCAATAAAAGTAAATAATAACTGAGCGGCAAGAAATCACGTAAGAGCACTCCATCATGCTATATAGGACAGTACAACCCTTTGAGAAAACAGTAAAAACCATAAAGAAAATCCTTTAGAAAACTTCTGGGCTCAGTTAAAACCTCTTTTGAAAATATCTTTTCCAACAGTTAAGCAGATGAATGCGAAAATAGATAGTGCAAGTCAGCACATAAGTCAGCCCCTCGGGCACAACACTCCACCAACAAATAACACCAGGGTATCTGGTCAACAGTGCAAGAAGTAGCATGGATGCCAATGAAATGAGAGTGGTGAATGTCATGACACGTAGTACAAACAGGAACCAATACATGAATGCAATGCAATGCATATGACCGCTGCGGCGTGCAGCCCGATCCATTTGGGTACCCGCGCTCACTGTGGGGGTTCATACTCCGGAGGGGCTCCTACAGCCCAAGCGCAATATCAATATAACACCGCTGCAGCATGCAGACCGAGCCATCCATATATCCAGAAATCATTATGAAACTGCTGCGGCGCGCAGCCCGATCCATGCTCAGTCCAGAAATGCACATAAGCCCCTTGGGTAGTGATAAAATAGCAGTTCTCAGCTCAAAATGTCAGTAAGATATCATTTGAGTTTTCAAATCATGAAAAATGGCTGAATTTGCAAAACAGTATTAAAACCCTAGACCGAGATCAAATAATATGCGAAGTAATGCAAAATCAGTGATATCAATCCCTGAAGGATTCACATAGTTGGCACGAAGCCCAAACATGGCAATCATCCCAAACAACAGTGATAACCAATAATTTCCAGTCAAATACGCGGTAAAATCAACAACCGGGACGGACCAAGTCACGATCCCCAACGGTGCTCTACCCCACGCTCATATCCGGCGTGCAAGTCACCTCAATACAGCACTATGATGTGCAAATCCGGGGCTTTAAACCCTCAGGATATCATTTACAAGTATTACTCACCTCGAACCGGTGGAATCTCTAGCTCGCGACGCCTTTGCCCCTCAAATCGGCCTCCACGCGTGTCGAATCTATCCAAAATCAGAGCGAATACATCACAATATGCATATGGGACACTACCCAATCGAAAACAATCGAAAATAGCAAAAATCTCGAAACTAGCAAAACCCGAGCCCCGGGCCCACTTCTCGAAAAATTACAAAACTCAAATTACCGGATTCCTCGTCTCGCCACGAGTCCATACATACCAAGAACTCCCAAATCCGAGCTCAAATGACCTATCAAATCCCAATTTAAAATATCAAAAACACAAGCCTAGTTCATCAATTTTAGGCTTAATTTCCATGAATTTCTAGACCAATTTCACAATATAATCGTGTTTTAAGTTCAAAAATCTTACCTCCAATCGATTCTCCTTGAATCCCTCTTCATTTTCCTTCAAAACACTCTCAAAAGGTCTAACAATGGAGGAAAAATGACCCAAAATCGCGGATGAAATGTTTATAAACTCACTGCCCAGAACCAGCATTTCCTTCTACGCGATCGCGACCTAGGCCCCGCGATCGCGTAACACAAAAATCCAGCTTCCTCAAAATAACTCAATGCGATCGCGACTTAAGCTCTGCGAACGCGATGCACTACCAATCAATACAATGCGACCGCAATCCTCTCACACGCGAACGCGATGGCTGTCCAACTTCCCCTACGCGATCGCGTGGCCACTGATGCGAAAGCATAGGCCAAATTTCCTGCCTCCCAAAAAGCTTCTACGCGATCGCGACACCACACCTGCGATCGCGAAGCACAAATACCCTGCAACACCACAGCTGAAAAACCTGCAACACTTCAAGTCCAAAAATGGTCCGATTGACCACTCGAAATCACCCTGAGGCCCCCGGACCTCAACCAAAGGCACCAACGTATCCCAAAACATCATACAAACTTGTTCCAACCATAAAAACACATCAAACAACACTAAAATCATCAATTCACATCGGATTCAAGCCTAAGTTCTTTAAAAACTTCCGAAACACGCATTCGATCAAAAACCCAACCAAACGACGTCCGAATGACCTGAAATTTTGCACACACATCACAAGTCACATATCAAAGCTACAGCAACTCTCGGAATTCCATTCTGACCCTCGAATCAAAATCTCACCTATCAACCGGAATTCGCCAAAATACTAACTTCGCCAATTCAAGCCTAATTCTACACCGGACCTCCAAAATCAATTCCGAGCGCACTCCTAAGACACAAATCACCTCCCGAAGCTAACCGAATCACCGGAAATCACATCCGAGCCCTATAACTCATAACCCAACATCCGATTGACTTTTCCAACTTAAGCCTTCCTTAAAGAGACTAAGTGTCTCATTCCTTATCAAAACCAATCCAAATCAACTCTAACACACCACATACCGATAACGAAACAAGAAGAAGAACAAAATGGGGGAAACAGAGCAGTAACACATGAGACGACGGGTCGGGTCGTCACATGTTCATAACATTTAGCCCCCCTGCACTCTGTGGTAAACAAATATTCTCCCAGGAAATTAATGTCTTCCTTGAAACAGTTATTGAACCTGTCCACAAAAAGGATCTGCAAATTGCCTCGATCATCTTCATCACTTTTTCGGCAATAAAAATATTTGTGTCCAATACGATTGCACTCCAAATAAGACTGACTTTATCAATTGAACACGCCCTGCATATGATAATAACCTTGATGTCCAGCAGTTTATCTTTTGTTTTACCTTCTCTACTAACGGCCAGCACTGAGTAATGGATAACTTTTTGGAAGCTAATGGAACACCAAGGTAATTAAAAGGCAGACTTCCTTCAGAAAACCCCAACTCTTGTATAATTTCCTCCTTTTGGCAATTTTAAACCCCCAGCTATGTAGATAGAACTCTTTTCAGCATTTGCTTGAAGACCAGATACCATAGTAAACTTATGGAAAACCTGTTTAATAGCCTTACAGATTGGATATCAGCCTTGAAAAAAATTAACAAGTCATCTGCAAAGCATACATGTATGTCACGACCCAATTTCCAAACCCGGTCGTGATGGCGCCTCTCGTGAAGACAAGGCCAGCCAACTAACCCAAATCGTCTCTTTAACAATTATTAAATATAAAAGAATGGATAAGTACGACTTAATGGCATTAATAACTGATATTTACAACCCAACACAACCCGACCGGGGTGTCATAAGTCACGAGCATCTAAAGAAATCTGAACACAACTACAGGGTCAATAATATACGAAATAAGATTTAGAATCAAAAGACGAAGTCCGGTGCCGCGAACGCCAGCGGTCACCTTGCTCAGCTACGATAGCAAAATCCTCAATCAGCTCAACCCGCTACCGGGTAACAATTTCCTGCAACTGCACGCGAGGTGCAGGGAGTAAAGTGAGTACTCCAACTCAATGAGTAATAAAAGTAGATAATAACTGAGCAGCAAGAAATCACGTAAAGCAACCAACATGCTGTATAGAAGTCGGGTACAATTTTCGGAGAAAACAATAGTGAAATCTGTGATATCTTTATAAATACCTTGGCTCAGTTCAAGTCTCTTTTGAAAATGGTCTTTTCAAGAATTACGAAAACGATTTCAAAACATTAGTGCTTATAAGCACAGAAAAATCCGCCATTCGGGCACAATTACCACAGTATAACAGGTAAAATGACAAGTAAATATGCAAGATGAGCACATCAAAGTTCGCCCCTCGGGCAATATCTCAAAAACAGTTCCGGCCCCTTGGGCATGATTTATGTTCCTGGTCAGTCATTGTTACCTGACCAAAACGCGTATTACAGTGCCATTGTTACCACTGGTCAGTCATTGTTACATGACCAAAACGCGTATAACAGTACCATTGTTACCACTGTCTAAAATTTATCCGCTCTAGATGGGTACCCGCGCTCACTGTGGGGGTGCAGACTTCGAAGGGGCTCCTACAGCCCAAGCGCTATATCATCATAAGGCCTGAAAGCCTGTACATATCAACATGAGGCCTGAAAGCCTTCTCACAATACACCCGAGGCCTAAAAGCCTCCTCACATATCGCTCGAGGCCTGAAAGCCTCCTCACATATCACTCGAGGCCTGAAAGCGTCCTCACCTCACGCTCAAGACCTTAAAGCCTCACTCAGTCCAGAAAATATCATAAGCCCCTTGGGCATCAATAAAACAATAGTTCTCAGCCCAGACAACAGTGAAATATCAGTAAAGTCTCAAAAATCGATTAAAACGGCTGAGTTTGCAAAAACAGTATAATCAACAGGACTGAGTTCAAGTAGTATATCAAATAGTGAGGAAAGAGTGATAAAAATCCAGGGTTCAAATAATTGGCACGAAGCCCAAATATGGAAATCAGCCCAAATCATGATAATATCAAATAAGTTTCAGTCAAATATGCGGTAAAATCAACAACCGGGACGGACCAATCACAATCCCCAATGGTGCACTACCCCACGCTCATATCCGGCGTGCAAGTCACCTCAATACAGCACTATGATGTGCAAATCCGGGGTTTCAAACCCTCAGGCTATCATTTACAAGTATTACTCACCTCGAACCGGTAAAATCTCTAGCTCGCGACGCCTTTGCCCCTCAAATCGGCCTCCACGCGCGTCGTATCTAACCAAAATCAGAGTGAATACATCACAATATGCTAAGGGAAAAATACCCAATCGAAAACAATCGAGAAATAGCAAAAATCTCGAAACTAGCAAAACCCGAGCCCCGGGCCCGCTTCCCGAAAAATTACAAAATTCACATCACCGGATTTCTCGCCTCGCCACGAGTCCATACATATCAAATTTACCAAAATCGGAGTTCAAATGCCCTTTTAAATCCCAAATTTTCATTTCAAAAACCAAGCCATAGTTCTCCCAATTTTTACCCAAATTTCCAAGAATTAAAGGTTGATTCTTTAATAAAAATGACGTTTCTAGGTCACGAGACTTACCTCCAATCAATTCCCGTCAAAATCCTCTTCAATTTCTACCAAAAAGCTCTTAAGGTGGTCAACAATGGAGGAAAAATGAATAGGCTCGCGGATACGGATGAAATAATCAAATAAAACCCTTCTTCCCAGGTGCCTTACACTACGTGAACGCGGTCCAAGACCCATGCGTTGGCGATGACCAAATAATGTTGACCCCAATTTATCCTTACGCGAACGCGGCTACCAGCCCGCGAATGCGAAGCTCCAAAATCTCCAGCTACGTGAACGCACCCCTCTGGCCACGATCGCGATGAGCAATTACTCATGGCCTCACATTCCTTCTATGCGAACGCGTTACACGCACCGCGAACACGATGCTATACTCCACAGAACAACGCGAACGCGACCATGAGCTATGCGAAGACCATTTTCCAGGCCTCTCAAATTTACTCTACGCGTTCGCGACACACCCCACACGAACGCGATGAACAAAACTTCTGCAATAACACAGCTGAAAAACCTGCAACACCATAAGCCCAAAAATGGTCCGTTTGATCACCCGAAATTACCCCGAGGCCCCCGGGACCTCAACCAAAAGCACCAACCCATCCTAAAACGTTATTCAAACTTGCTCCAACCTTTAAAACACATCAAACAACGCTAAAACCATTAAATCACATCGGATTCAAGCCTAAGTTTCCTCAAAACTTCCGAAATACGCATTCGATCAAAAACCCAACCAAAACACCTCTGAATGACCTGAAATTTTGCACGCACATCACAAATCACATATCGAAGCTACAGCAACTCTCGGAATTCCATTCCGACCCTCGGATCAAAATCTCACCTATCAACCGAAATTCGCCAAAATACTAACTTCGCCAATCCAAGCCTAATTCTACACCGGACCTCCAAAATCAATTCCGATCGCACTCCTAAGTCACAAATCACTTCCCGAAGCTAACCGAATCACCGGAAATCACATCCGAACCTTCTAACTCATAAGTCAACGTCCGGTTGACTTTTCCAAAATAAGCGTTCCTTAAAGAGACTAAGTGCCTCATTTTCTACCAAAACCAATCCAAATCAACTCTAACACCTCAAACACTGATAATGAAACATGAAGAAGCATAAAACGGGGAAAACAGAGTGGTAACTCATGAGACGACGGGTCGGGTCGTTACATCCACCCAACTTAAACAAACGCTCGTCCTCGAGCGTATCCAGGGTTGTTCTAGAAGCCAACCAATAGCTGAATGATCTTACCAAGCATATACCCGGGGTGATTCCTCGTCACCCTATCTCGCATAGGTTCGATAACACAATATAGCTTCACAGTCCACCTAAACCATAAATCGTAGGACCACATTGCACATCCCGAAATCATACACAAGATCAGAACCTCATATCGATACTAAGAATAAGCCCGAATCAGCTGTAATAACCCATACCTGCAACCTCAGGTGAAATCATATGATATACCACGTAATCCAAACACTAGAACGGTAGCCTCTATTCACAGCAGCAGCCCACAATAACTAAATACCGATAGAAAACCTTTTATTAGCTAAAGTCTTATTCCAACACTCTCACATACTGCCCACAACAAATGGAACACGCGATCAACCGTAGCCATTCCTCAGATCAACCATTTGTGGAGCCACTTCCCTTTGACTAATATCACAACAGATTTTCGGGCCAAACCTCGGTATTATCTCTCTAACCAGCTGAAATCAAATTTGTTCGAATTCTTTAATGACTCCAACACACCACCCTGGTGATACGACACCTCAATACAGGCCTAAGCCACAACTTGCATAATACACGCACCAATAAGGAACTGTCTGAACATACTCAAATCAGGACAAATGACTCAGATGAAAGAGCTGTAACTCAAATTCTTTAGTGCCATCACAACACGAGGCCGAGACCCCGTCTCACATCATAGAAATAGGACACCTGGATCTACCTCGAAAGGCCATAACTCCACGTAGCCTTGCTACAATGCGCGACCCTATCCAAACACTGTTACACATGAAGCACCTCAAGTCACTATGGTCAAAATCGACAGCCACGCACAACTTGATGTCCGAAACCAAAGCAACTTGTTACACCAACGGTGAAACAAATAACATATGACACGCAACCCAATAGGCCATAACCAATACTCCATTTACCGAGCAACACTCAATTACTCTTCCCGCTCGACTTCCTCTATGAATCCTCAATAGAACCGCACCACATGTGCCCATATCCAACAAATCATGACCTCTCACAGCACAGAAAGCAACTCATAGATCTCCCCAAATCACTAACAAGTTCAAGAACGATCGAATCAACCTATCCCTCAACAATACAACTCGGGACTAACCAAGCTAACTCAATCTAAATACCTAGCCACATTGGCCTGCCAACGAACTCAATACCAAGAAGCCTGATGTTGCTCCTTCCACTACTATAACTCCTGCCAGAGCCGTACGATACGGTGTCCGGCACCGAATAAATACCGAAATCCACAATCTCACCCGACGACATGCCCGGCCACAAGAAACGCATCCGAAAAGTCCCTCAATATCGGAACTGAATCAATGGTAGAAACCTCTGTACTGACATCCGCCACAAAGGCCCAATTAAGAAAAGCAATCCTTCCTAGCCGTCCACTGGTCTTTGGAATACAAACCACTCTACTAGAACATAATTCGAGGCACCTCGCCACGCCACCTGTGGCATTTTCCGACATAGCCCATAACACAATAGTCTAGAATAACCCAACACTGAGACAACCAATCTACACCCCAATGTCATATCCAAAATCTAATGTACCAAGCAAAGAAAGATCCACTCGGGCATCCAAATCCCAATAGCCGCTAACGGTACCAATACACAGGATCCACAACCACTACATTGTCTGTACCTGAAAACTCCCAGTCTCCAACTCCATATAGTACACGAATCACTGTACCTGATCCCAAATCCCGCAGTATGAATACATATAACACCTCGAGTACCCAATCATTCCACGAAAGATATTCAAAAATTCCCCTGTGTCGTCAAGCAAACTCAGATATTAGCAGTCGATCTAGCAAGAAAGCACCGCAATACTAACATAATATCCTCAGTCTAATCACATTCCCCTTTTTCTGAGACATTTAATCTCGTCAAAACACTCTCGATTAGCAGTACTGTTTCCTTGATTACCTGAGGCTACCCGTTTCCAAACCACGATAAACCCCAACAAGGACTCTCTCCCAATTCCATTTGCACAAGCTAAACTGCCAGGACTGAATCCTTCTATCCAAACCAAGCTAAGCAAGCTGCCAGAACTCAAAAGCTTTGCTGCACAATACCTGTAAGGGCTCATTACCTCGAACACATACAAAGAATTAATCATATCCTTACCATACCGATGCGGTCCACTATTAAGCTATTCTATCCATCTAATTTTCCCTTCTGATTCATCATCAACTTGATATTCCCTCTTGTTGTAGCACCACAATGCCTCAACCCAGGTTCACTACACGAGACCCAAGCACAAGACCACACTGTCTAAGACCCATAAGCCACTGAATACCCTCTCAAATGTTTCCCAGAAATACCACATTTTAGAATACTTTACCTTGAAGAACTTCCTGCGAATCTGAATTCGTTACCATTTCTTTCCAGATACCGATACCTAGGGTCCCCTAATCAACATAAAAATACCACAAGTCTTGACCCTTTTCCAATGGGAATACAGTCTCTAGCCACATACACAACCTCAAGACACCTGAGTGTTACATGTAGAGCGTTGAACACATTAAAACCATTCTCGAGAGTCATTTACTTCTTATTCGAACTGCAATCTACCTGATCAAACGGACATAACTACCTGTGCTTCATTAGCACTCTGACACCGCAGGACATGATCTCATCCCAATACAAACAAACATCCTCCTTCTCTTTACACTAAGCATTATTTATCAACAACAGCTCAAGACATCCTATTATTTTCACACATCTACGAAGCGCCATATAACCTTTGTAAAAATTTTGCTTCACTCGAGCCATCCTCGGCTCAATTTCTGCAACCAGACTGACCCGCCAGCATACCTTGAAACGGAACCAACATAGCACATAACCATGCAATCAGCTAATCACAGCAACCTCCCCAACTTGGCTCGAAGCCATATATCAGGACACACTCAATAACCCATAATACTTTTACTCTAATGATGCCACAATATCATGGTGAGATTAAACTCATTTCATCTACAAGTTTGTGAAAACGCAGATCATCTAGTTCTGTAATCCTCTGCAAACCTCGCATTCATTCCCACATCAGTTGAGTCCACCCTCTAGAGCGACCCGAATCTATCAAATTTCAACACGTACCCTTCAATTACACATGAGATCTTCTAGCATACACATCAGGGTCATACCACTTAAGAACACTCCGCAGGAGATAACCCACCTGCTCCACCTCAATTTAGTATTTCAGCACACCTTCCACTATTATACACGTTACACAGTCATCTAGTCTTCCTGAGTCAGAACTCATACCGCCACCTATAATGCACTTTACATCCAACTAGGAGACACGAAAAATATTCTTCACGCGCCCTTAATTCGGGCCACACATCGAATCACAACAGAACTCGAACACTTAACATTTCATCTATTATCCAACAGACTTCTTCTTCACTACCAAGTCATATAGAAACATCTCATAGTACTAACATACTCGTCACATGAATACCAAACCGTCATTCCGGCTAATAGGGACAATACCGAACATATAACTTCAAAACACTTGCTCACACAATCAGCACCTCGGTGCTCAAGCCATAGGCAAAGATCCGGCCTCAAGTCCTCCAGACTAGCCCGACATCAAACTCACAGAGATCACACCCCGCCCCTCGATCGGGGGAATCACAAACCATCAAGGCGCATATAATACTGAGCGCTCAAGTGCGCACACAGACGTGTGGAAGGAATTTCAAGAGTTACACCTCAAGATGAATCAAGTACGCACGATAAGAATTCCAAGAAAGTGATGTTTTCCTAAAGGTTCTACAGCCTCTCGAGGATAAATACAGACGTCTCTATACCAATCCACGAGACTCTACTAAACCTGCTCATGACTCATGTGACCTAGTAACCTAGGCTCTGATACCAACTTGTCACGACCCAATTTCCAAACCCGGTCGTGATAGCGTCTCTCGTGAAGACAAGGCAAGCCAACTAACCCAAATCGTCTCTTTAACAATTATTAAATATAAAAGAATGGATAAGTACGACTTAATGGCATTAATAACTGATATTTACAACCCAACACAACCCGACCGGGGTGTCACAAGTCACGAGCATCTAAAGAAATCTGAACACAACTACAGGGTCAATAATATACGAAATAAGATTTAGAATCAAAAGACGAAGTCCGGCGCTGCGAACGCCAGTGGTCACCTTGCTCAGCTACGATAGCAAAATCCTCAATCAGCTCAACCCGCTACCGGGTAACAATTTCCTGCAACTGCACGCGAGGTGCAGGGAGTAAAGTGAGTACTCCAACTCAGTGAGTAATAAAAGTAAATAATAACTGAGCAGCAAGAAATCACGTAAAGCAACCAACATGCTGTATAGAAGCCGGGTACAATTTTTTGGAGAAAAAAATAGTGAAATCTGTGATATCTTTATAAATACCTTGGCTCAGTTCAAGTCTCTTTTGAAAATGGTCTTTTCAAGAATTACGAAAACGATTACAAAACAGTTAGTGCTGATAAGCACAGAAAAATCCGCCCCTCGGGCACAATTACCACAGTATAACAGGTAAAAAGACAAGTAAATATGCAAGATGAGCACATCAAAGTTCGCCCCTCAGGCAATATCTCAAAAATAGTTCCGGCCCCTCGGGCATGATTTATGTTCCTGCTCAGTCATTGTTACCTGACCGGTCAGCCATTGTTACCTGACCTAAACGCGTATTACAGTGCCATTGTTACCACTGGTCAGTCATTGTTACCTGACTGGTCAGTCATTGTTACCTGACTAAAACGCGTATAACAGTGCCATTGTTACCACTGTCCAAAATTTATCCGCTCTAGATGGGTACCCACGCTCACCGTGGGGGTGCAGACTCCGGAGGGACTCCTACAGCCCAAGCGCTATATCATCATAAGGCCTGAAAGCCTATACATATCAACATGAGGCCTGAAAGCCTTGTCACAATACACTCGAGGCCTGAAAGCCTCCTCACATATCGCTCGAGGCCTGAAAGCCTCCTCACATATCACTCGAGGCCTGGAAGCCTCCTCACCTCACGCTCAAGGCCTGAAAACCTCACTTTGTCCAGAAAATATCATAAGCCCCTTGGGCATCAATAAAACAATAGTTCTCAGCCCAGACAACAGTGAAATATCAGTAAAGTCTCAAGAATCGATTAAAACGGCTAAGTTTGCAAAAACAGTATAATCAATAGGACTGAGTTCAAGTAGTATATCAAAAAGTGAGGAAAGAGTGATAAAAATCCCCGAAGGGTTCAAATAATTGGCAGGAAGCCCAAATATGGCAATCAGCCCAAATCATGATAATATCAAATAAGTTTCAGTCAAATACGCGGTAAAATCAACAACCGGGACGGACCAATCACAATCCCCAACGGTGCTCTACCCCATGCTCATATCCGGCGTGCAAGTCACCTCAATACGACACTATGATGTGCAAATCCGGGGTTTCAAACCCTCAGGGTATCATTTACAAGTATTACTCACCTCGAACCGGTGAAATCTCTAGCTCGCGATGCCTTTGCCCCTCAAATCAGCCTCTACGCGCGTCGTATCTAACCAAAATCAGAGCGAATACATCACAATATGCTAAGGGAACAATACCCAATCGAAAACAATCGAGAAATAGCAAAAATCTCGAAACTAGCAAAACCCGAGCCCCGAGCCTGTTTCCCAAAAAATTACAAAATTCACATCACCGGATTCCTCGTCTCGCCACGAGTCCATACATATCAAATTTACCAAAATCGGAGTTCAAATGCCCTTTCAAATCCCAAATTTTCATTTCAAAAACCAAGCCCTAGTTCTCCCAATTTTTACCCAAATTTCCAAGAATTAAAGGTTTATTCTTCAATAAAAATGACGTTTCTAGGTCACGAGACTTACCTCCATTAAATTCCCATCAAAATTCTCTTCAATTTCTACCAAAAAGCTCTTAAGGTGGTCAACAATGGAGGAAAAATGAATAGGCTCGCGGATGAAATAATCAAATAAAACCCTTCTGCCCAGGTGTCTTACACTACGCGAATGCGGTCCAAGACCCACGCGTTCGCGATGACCAAATAATGTTGACCCCAATTTATCCTTACGCGAACGCGGCTACCAGCCCGCGAACGCGAAGCTCCAAAATCTCCAGCTACGCGAACGCACCCCTCTGGCCGCGATCGCGATGAGCAATTACTCATGGGCTCACATTCCTTCTACGCGAACGCGTTACACGCACCGCGAACGCGATGCTATACTCCACAGAACAACGCGAACGCGGCCCTGAGCTACGCGAACGCGAAGACCATTTTCCAGGCCTCTCAAATTTACTCTACGCGTTCGCGACACACCCCACGCGAACGCGATGAACAAAACTTCTGCAATAACACAACTGAAAAACCTGCAACACCATAAGCCCAAAAATGGTCCGTTTGACCACCCGAAATCACCCCGAGGCCCCCGGGACCTCAACCAAAAGCACCAACCCATCCTAAAACGTTATTCAAACTTTCTCCAATCTTCAAAACACATCAAACAACGCTAAAATCATTAAATCACATCGGATTCAAGCGTAAGTTTGCTCAAAACTTCTGAAATACGCATTCGATCAAAAACCCAACCAAAACACCTCCGAATGACCTGAAATTTTGCACGCACGTCACAAATCACATATCGAAGCTACAACAACTCTCAGAATTCCATTTCGACCCTCGGATCAAAATCTCACCTATCAACCGGAAATCGCCAAAATACTAACTTCGCCAATTCAAGCCTAATTCTACACCGGACCTCCAAAATCAATTCCGATCGCACTCCTAAGTCACAAATCACTTCCCGAAGCTAACTGGATCACTGGAAATCACATCCGAACCTTCTAACTCATAAGTCAACGTCCGGTTGACTTTTTCCAAAACAAGCCTTCCTTAAAGAGACTAAGTGCCTCATTTTCTACCAAAACCAATCCAAATCAACTCTAACACCTCAAACACTGATAACGAAACATGAAGAAGCATAAAACGGGAAAAATGGAGCGGTAACTCATGAGACGACGGGTCGGGTCGCTACAATGTACCACTCCCAGTTTCTTGCACCTAGGGTGGAACTAAAACTCTTTAATCTTCATCAGTTGCATGAACTCTCTTTGCAAGTATTCCTTGGCCAGAACAAAGAGATAGGGAGACATTGGGTCCCCTTGCCTTATTCCCCTCTTGCCTTTGAAAGGTGTTGTGAGACCACCATTAATATTAAGAGAATATTTATGATTTAACGCACTCCATTATCCATCTTATAAATTTGTAAGGAAACCCCAAATCTGTCAACAATCTCTCCAAGAAACACCATTCTAATGTATCGTAAGCTTTCCTCAAATCTACTTTAAGAACACATCTTGGGGATATACCTTTCCTATTATAGCCTTTGAACAATTCATGTGTGAACAAGATGTTATCTAAGATACTCTGACCTTCTATAAAGGCTGACTGTGAACTCCCAATAAGACCTCCAATAACTCTTTTAAGTCTAGTAGTAAGGACCTTTGTGATAATCTTATACAGAGTTGTACATCATGCTATGGGCCTGTAGTCTTTAACATGACTCGGATTTTGCACTTTAGGAATCAATGTTACAACAGTACTACTAATTCCTTTGTGCAATTTCCCAGATTCAAAGAATTCCTTAATGGCCTCATAGATATCACCACCAACTTCCTGCCAATGTCTTGTAAAAAACTCAATTGGAAAACCATCCACTTCCGGAGCCTTATCATGGGGCATATCTTTAACTGCCTTCAGGATCTCATCACTAGTAACTTCTTTTATTAGGTCATCCTTCTGTTGTAGGTTGAGACAAGGCCCTTGTCGTATAACCTGTGAGTTTGGACATCTACACATAATATTTATTCTCTCCCAATAGCTTAGTAAAGAAATTGATAAACTCTTTCTCCACTAGTACAGGATCAGACACCTTGTTCCCCAGATCATTATAAATGGAATTTATAGTATTTGTGCTTGTCCTCAACTTCCATTTTGCATGAAAATACTTCGAATTTGTATCTCCACAAGCTATCCAATTAGCTCTGGATTTCTGATGTAATATATGTTCCTCAATGTTGCTCCACTTCTCTACTTCTACTAAAGCCATTTTTTCTTGATCAACCAACCGTTGATCCATGTGATGGTTCTTAAGTTCACTCTAAATTACTTCAAGTCTCTGCCTGACATTATTGAGTTGATTCTTATAAGAAGCTATATAAGTGTTCAGTTCTTTAAGGTCAGGTTTCAACCATTTAAGCTTACTCCAAATCATGTGCATTGGACCCCCTTTTACCTCTTGATCCCATACCTTTTTAACTATTCCTGTGAAATCAGCATGATCCATAACAGAACTGTGTAGTTTAAAAGGTTTAGGATGTAGGCTTCTCATTTGATCCATAGACCTACATTGTAATAGGATGGACGAATGATCTGATACCTCTGGATTTAAGAATTCTGCTTCAATATGACTGTACTGTGCATCTATTCAAAATTTCCCAATGCCCAATCAATTCTACTATATACCCTCTTTGTTGGTTGATGCTTGTTACACCAAGTATAAAACCAACCCAAACTCTTCACGTGTGTGAGTTGCAAAGTAAGAATCACATCCTGAAAGTCCTTAATCTCACTTTGTGTAACTGGGGCCCCTATCCTTTCCTCAGTGTGGAGGAAATTGTTGAAGTCTCCACTAAGTAACCAACACACTTTAATGTTTGCTCCTAATTGCATAAGTTTACCCCACAACTGCTGCCTTTTATTAATTTCATTGCTTGCATACACTACAGTTACCAGAGTCTTAAAATTGGAGCTTCTTTCTTTTACCTCACAGTGTATAAACTGTTCATCTATCACCAGCACCTGAACCTCAATATTTTGTTTCCATAGTAGCCAAATCCTCCCATTTGAATGTTCCTTATAGTTACAGCAAAATCTCCAATCTCTGGCCACTTTATTTATGATCCTATTAGGCTTCTTTTCCTTAACTCTTGTTTCTAAACAACCTATAAAATCAACCTCATGCTTTCTCAGAAAGAGTCTTATCTCTTTCTGCTTATAGGGCTTGTTCAGCCCCCTTACATTCTATGTGCATAGAATCATTTGTGGGTGAAGCTGGAAGGGCCAGCGTCCCCTGGATCATCATCTATTTGCAGAGCTACAAATCTGTTTTTGGAATTCAGCATGACTTCTGAACCTTGTTGAACACCTTTCCCCTTTGTTGTTCCTCTATCATTCAGATTCTCACTTCCTTTGACATTTGTCTTTTGAATGTCACCTTCTAGCCTAGGCTGCTGAACAGTATCCTCCTCCTTTGTTTTCTCTTTTGGTAACCATTTCATGTTCCTTTTATGATGTTGTTTCCTGTTCCGCTATTCCTTTGGCTGAGCTTTGAATTCCACTTCCTTTTCCTGCTTCTCCTTGAGCAACATTTATTTAAATTATGCCCAAACCTAATGCAATCACAACAGAATTTTGGCTTCCATTCATACTCGATTTGTTGAACTATTCATACTCGATTTGTTGAACTATTACTCGCCTCTGTGTTTGCATTTCAAAACAGTCTGGTAGTGGTTGTGAAATATCAGTTTCCACCAACACTCTTGCATAAGACACTTTCTCCATTTCAGCAGTGATCCTATCCGTGTATAGAGGCTTCCCAACAACACTAGCAAGTTTACTAAGTGCTTCAGTAGACCAAAACCCCAGAGGTAGGCCTAGAAATTTGATCCACAAAGGTATCACACTCACACTCCCTGGCTCAAATTTGAAATCCATTCTCCATTGTTGTAGAACAAAAGGATTGTTATGATATGTATAAGGTCCAGCTTGAAGTATTAGGTCCCTATCTTCGATATTTTGAAATCTAAAGACATAGTATCCATCCTCATGATACAAAATTTGAGGATTTTCAACAAAGTTCCACACATTTGTAACATAGTTGTCCATTGCTTTCTCGTAAGGATTATCACCTAACACAAACCCAATTAAAGTTGTACTCCAATAGATTTCATGTTCCTTCGTGTCTTCATCTTCAATTTGCACAACAAAGGTACCATCCCTCACAGTAGGAGGTACATAGCTTAAAGCCTTCCCCATTTGGGAACTTCGATTCTTCTGCGTGGCTTCCTTTTTGCTCTGAATTTCCACTGGAGGTGTCATATTTTGGCAAATCTGCACTGACTTACCGTTTGTTGAAAACTGCAATCGTCGATGGACTAACGATGCATCCATTGTTTCCTTTGGCACAGATTATTCTTCATCTTCTTCAATTTCCTCCCTAATTGGCTGGAATTTTTGTGGCAAAAAACTACCAAACGTTACCAGCAATAATCTCTGTTGAATTCCTGTGTTCAGCGTCACAGTCATTCCATCAACTTCCCCACCCTTATCTGGTTTATGAAATACTGTAGGCCCACTTCCCATCCCTGTTAACCAGCGACTAGGTTGAGTTTGAGCAGGTGTTTCCACATTTCCTTCAACTTCCTTAGCTTCCGACGGAGATGGAGGCTTCCTTCTGTGTCTAACCATGGCTGAAGCGCAAGTTAGCTATTCTCACTTAACATGCGCCTGCAGAGCTTTATAGATTTTCATTCAGAAGAATGTTCCAATTCGTTAGCTAATTATTTGTTACTAACGGTGAAATATATTTTATCGCTATTTCCTATTTTTATTTGTAGTGAAATGTATGACATTTTATTTTGATTGTTTGTCATATACTAGTTTATGATTCAATTTGACTATTTATTCTCACTCCTTTACAAATTACTCCACTATTTACTATTTTTTTTGTCTTAATTTATGTCTCATTCTTTCCTTGTTAGTTAATCCAAAATAGAATAAGATAGTTTTACGTTTATTCAAAATTTAATTTAATATTATTTTATCCTTACCAGATGATCTGTGGGCAAATAAATTTTTATGATACCACATGTCATGTCCATTAAAGAGGAGTAAATATAAAACTTTGCTGGATCACACGGGCATATCTATCTATCTATATTAAAAGCATGAAGGCCCTTAGCAAAATATCATTCCCTTTTTTTTATCCATTTAAAATAGAGTTCATACTAGAAAAAATAGCCATTTTATTATTTTCCTAATATTTAGGATTTCTAAATTAACTAATTAATTTTTACTATCAAACATTTCCTTATTTAAATACAATTTCAAGATTTTAAAAACATTTCCTTATTTGAATATAATTTCAAGATTTTAAAAGGCATAAGAGCAATATATTTTAACCAACGCTTTTAATAAAGACATCCGAATACAATAGCTAAATTAAGTTTTTGTCACGACCCCAAATCACCCCCGTCGTGATGGCGCCTATCGCAGTACTAGGCTAGTCGATTCGACATTTATAACTCAAAAAGGGTTTTTTCTTAATTCATTTATTAGTCAGATATTATCACAAATCTTTCTTTTAAACATTTCAAAACAAGCGGAAACAAATATGCAAAACATCAAACACTGCTCGATCCCGGTGTCACTAGTCATGAGCCACTAAATACAATCTGAAACTGACTACTCAATACAAGATGAGTCTGATAAAAATAAATACTAAATGATAGGAAGGAGAAAGGCAGGACTGCGGACGCCATGCATCTACCTTGCTAACTGTTAGATCATGTTTTAATGATGCAATTAATATACATGTGCAGGAACTCAAAGAAGTAAAGAAGAACTGCCGAGATAGTTCATGACAAACAAGGGAAGAATTCACTCTCAAGGATTTGCAGGGAAAGAAATAAATATTCATCAGCAAATCAGGATTAGCTTCGTAAATCTGGGAAATCAAATCATCATCATATCAGCAGCAGCATGATTAAGGGAACTAGAATAATCAAGGCAGAAGATCAGAGAATAGCGGAGCTGGAATAATCAAGGCAGAATCACGGAAGAACAAAAGATGGAAGAAGATCTGGGACGCGATAATTTTTGGAAGATCCAACAATCAAGGAATATCTCGCATTGCAATCCTCTGCCAAAGGAAAGAAGATCAAGTGGAGCTAACGGCTCACTCCTTATTCTTGGAAAGAATCAATTCTTTCCAAGGATCAAAACTCTTGGGTGTACAAGCCTCTACCGTCCATTATAGTATAAATACTCCCTTGTAAACCCTAGTCTGGACATACTTTGATCGAACCAAACTACTCTCCTTATTCTACTGCAAACAAGCATAATAGCTTACTTAAATCTAATGTGTAACATCTGTACTCGAAAGAAACTCATTTACTAGAAGAGAACTCCCTTGCAACCCAAGGGGACTGGATTAGGATTCACATTGAATCCGAACCAGTATAAAATCCTGGTGTCTTTAATTCCTGCAAATTACTTTCTGCATTTTAATTTAAGATATCATACCTGCTTAATTACCATATCCAGTCGACTACTCTAGTTATAAGTCAACTTATAAGCGATTAATTTTAAATAATTTACAATTTACCCCCTCTTGTACTTTCAATTGGCATCAGAGCAAGGCTCACATTTTATCTTTTGCTTAACAGGAGAAAAGATCATGGCAAATCAGGTTATCATAGGAGCTCTCTTTCAGGAAGGAACTTCACAAGTTAGACCACCATACTTCAATGGACAGCACTTCTCTCACTGGAAAGTACGAATGGAAATCTTTGCCAAAGCATACGATGTTAAAGTATGGAGAGTCATCAAGAAGGGAAATTATCCACTACCCGCTAGCACTCCACCACTTGTTGATCCTGATGACATAGACTCATACTCAAAGGAACAACTGGAAGTTGTTCAAGTAAACAACAAGGCAAGGAATCTACTTCACAATGCTATAAGTGGTGAAGAATATGAGAAAATATCAAGTTGTGATACAGCCAAAGAGATGTGGGACAAACTTGAGGTCACTTATGAGGGAACCGGCAAAGTAAAGGAAACTCACATCAACATGCTAGTTCATGACTACGAACTCTTCTCAATGTAAGAAGGAGAATCCATTGAGGAAATGTTTGCCAGATTTAGTAAGATAATCAGTGACTTAAAAGCTTTTGGCAAGCCCTACACCAGTGGTGATCAAGTCAGAAAAATTCTTAGAAGTTTGCCAACCACTTGGCTGACCAAAGTAGTCACGCTGGAATCTCAAGACCTAAACAAATTATCCTATGATGAACTACGAGGAGAACTCATTGGTTTTGAAAGGACGCATCTGAAAAAGACAAAGGAAGAGGAGAAAAAGAAAATAGTTGCATTCAAAGCATCCACTGAATTAGCTGAAAATGAAACTGATGATCCTGAAGCTCTACAAGAAGAGATTGCTATGATATCTAAAAACATGGATGGACTAATGAGAAGATATAGAAACACAAAGAAAGGAAGATTCCCTCCAAGACGATCCAGGCAATACAATGAACAGGACAAGAACGACGGAAAATGCTATGAATGTGGAAAATTCGGACACATTTAAGCTGAATGTCCAGAACTGAAAAGGAAGATCTCTAGAGGCTTCAACAAGAACAAATCCTTCGGAAGCTGGAGTGACGCGGATGAATCAGACCATGAAGAAATAGCAAATCTTTGCTTTATGACCATTCTGGAAAATGAAATAGATAAAACCTCAGGGTGATGGACAGATGAAGATGATTCAGATGATGAAAACTGCTTCATGGCACGAGGTGAAACTAGCGAGGTAAGATCTTATGACTGTGAAAGATGTAATGAATTGCAGGATATTCTTGACTCTACCTTAAAGGAGTCTCAAAGAATGATGAATGAACTTAAGAGACTTACTAAGGAAATCAAAGACTGGAAACTCAAACATGAAGTGTGTGAAATCGAAAAAGAAGTACTTCAAGAAGAGTTTGAGGAATTGCAAATGCAGCTTAACAGCTTGCGCAAATCCACCAGTCACAGTTCTGTCAGGTCAAACCAGACGACTTGCAAGTCAACTGGAAAGGAACCAATCAGAACCAAATCGACTAGTCGGTCGGACCAAATGACTTACAAGTCAACTGGAAAGAAACTAGCTAACTCTATATCGGCTGGTTCTAACACTTATGGGAGACCTGAAAGCAGGTCTGGAGCTAAATGTCATTATTGTAATAAAAGTGGTCATAAATATTCCAGTTGTCACTTTCAAAAATCTATTATGTCAGGATGGCTTTGGAAGCCAAAAAAACCCGAACCTAGTAATACTAACTCTCCAGGACCCAAGCAAGCTTGGGTACCTAAAAGAAAGTGATCATCTTGTCTTGCAGGAACACCACAGAGTAAGCCGCAAAGGAAAATGGTATCTAGATAGTGCGTGTTCCAGCCACATAACAGGTGATAAAAACCTATTCAAAGAAGTTACAAAGATCGATGGAGGAAGTGTAAGATTTGGAGACGATTCAAGGGGCAAAATAGTTGGCACTAGAACAATTCCTTTCAACAACAATTGTGATATTACAGAAGTGTATCTTGTTGATGGCCTAAACTACAATCTCCTGAGTATAAGTCAACTCTGTGACTCAGGTTATGAGGTAAAGTTTAAAAGAACAGGTTGTGCTAATGAAGACGAATCAGGTAAGATAATCCTTCCTGGAAAAAGCTATGGAAATGTTTATATTCTTGATGGATTTGAAAATATAGATGGCCACATCTGCTTAACCTCTATTTTTGATGATCCCTGGCTATGGCACAGAGGACTTGGCCATGCAAGCACGCATTTGATTGAAAAACTGTCCAAACATTATTTAGTTATTGGCTTGCCTAAACTGAATTTTTCTAGAACTCACATTTGTGATGCATGTCAAGTAGGTAAGTAAACTAGAAACTCTTTCAAAAACAAAGACATTGTGTCTACTTCGAAACCTTTGCAACTACTTCATATGGATTTATTCGGACCTACTAGAACGGCTAGCTTAGGAGGTAAGAAATATGGTTTTGTTATTGTTGATGATTTTTCACGTTTCACTTGGGTGATTTTCCTGTCTCATAAGGATGAAGCCTTAAGAAACTTTGAAGTTTTTGCAAAAGGATTGAAAGAGAAAAGGGATATCTGATCTCAAAAATTCAGAGTGACCATGGAGGAGAATTTGAAAGCAGAGCTTTTGAGGACTTCTGTAACGATCAAGGATACACTCACAATTTCTATGCACCTCGCTCACCACAGCAAAATGGGGTTGTAGAAAGAAAGAACAGAACCCTCCAAGACATAGCAAGAACCATGCTACTAGAACATTCATTACCAAATCATTTATGGGCAGAAGGCGTAAGTATTGTATGTCACATTCTCAATCGTTGTCTCATAAGGCCAATTCTGAAAAAGACCCCCTATGAACTCTGGAAAGGTAAACTTCCAAATATTAGTTATTTTCATCCCTTTGGAATCAAATGTTTTATTCACAATAATGGTAAGGATATTCTTGGAAAGTTTGATCCAAGAAGTGACGAAGGTATTTTTATTGGCTATTCACTAAATAGCAGATCTTTTAGAGTCTTTAATAAACGTACTTTATGTGTAGAAGAATCTGTACATGTTATATTCGATGAAAATAATCCCTTGGTCGAGAAAGGAACAACTGCAGGTGACGAAGAGCAAACTCAAGGAGCTCAGGACAAAGGAAAACCACAGGAGTCGACTAACACGACTAGCATGATTGAGTCGACTATAGAAAACAGCAACAATACTCCGGATCAACAAGCAAGAGTCGACTACACATATAGTCCGACTAAACAAATGGAGAAGCGAACCCGAATATCCTCAGAAATATATTATAGGGGATCCAAATGAAGGAATGAAAACCAGAGCTGCCCTCAAAAAGAAAGCGAATATTGCATTGATTTCTCAAGTTGAGCCAAAAAAGGTAGAGGAAGCACTAAAGGATTCAAGCTGGGTGCAAGAAATGCAAGAGGAATTGGATCAATTCAGCAAGAATCGAGTATGGAAATTAATACCCAAACCTGATAATGTGTCTGTAATCGAAACAAAATGGGTATTCAGGAACAAATTAAACGAGGATGGAAAAGTCATAAGAAATAAGGCGAGATTAGTTGCTCAGGGCTACTCACAGCAAGAAGGAGTCGACTATGATGAGACATTTGCCCCAGTAGCTCGGTTGGAATCTATACGAATTCTCTTGGCATACGCATCTTTTAAAGGGTTCAGGCTGTTTCAAATGGATGTCAAAAGTGCCTTTTTGAATGGATTCATCGAGGAAGAAGATTTTGTAAAACAGCCTCCAGGCTTTGAGGATTCAAAATTTCCATGCTATGTATACAAGCTTACTAAAGCATTATATGGTTTGAAACAAGATCCACGTGCCCGGTATGATAGGTTGAGTACTTTTCTTGTTGATCATGGGTTTACTAGAGGTAAAATAGACACTACCTTGTTCATTAAACGATCAACGGAAGGTAATCTTATTATTTAAATTTATGTTGATGATATTATTTTTGGAAGTGCTAACCCTCTTATGTGCAAGGAATTTTCAAGTCTTATGCAAAGTGAGTTTGAAATGAGCATGATGGGTGAACTCACATTCTTTTTTGGGCTACAAATTCAACAAACCGAAGAAGGAACCTTTATTTGTCAGACTAAATATACAAAGGAGCTGATTCAAAAATTTGGCATGAGTAATGCTAAGTCAATTGGGACTCCTATGAGCCCTGCTACGAATTTGGATAAAGATGAACAGGGCACTCCAGTCGATGAAACCAAATACAGAGGAATGATTGGATCACTACTATATCTGACAGCAAGTCAACCAGATATTATGTTTAACGTATGTAAATGCGCCAGGTTTCAGTCGGCTCCCAAGGAGTCACATCTGACTGCTATAAAAAGAATCATTCGATATCTCATTGGAACAGTATCTCATGGATTATGGTATCCTCGCTCTAACTCGTTTAAATTAGAAGGTTTTTTAGATGCTGATCTTGCAGGTGACAAAGAAGATAGAAAAAGCACAAGTGGCAATTGTCAATTACTAGGAAAGGCATTAATATCCTGGAATAGCAAAAATCAAGCATCAGTCACCTTATCCACTACAGAAGCTGAATACATTGCAATTGGACAATGTTGTGCACAACTTCTATGGATGTCTCATCAACTGGGTGACTATGAACTTTCGTTTAAACCTATACAAATTTTTTGTGATAATTCTAGTGCTATTTGTCTTTCAAAAAATCCTGTGCATCACTCTAGAGCAAAGCATATAGATATTAAGCATCACTTTATTAGAGATCATGTTCTTAAGGGTGATATAGAAATAGCTTTTGTTGGTATTGCTGCTCAATTAGCCGATATTTTTACTAAGCCTTTGCTGGAAGAAAGATTTTGTACTTTGAGAAAATTACTTGGTATTATTTGCTAGTCTAAACACTCTTCGGACCTATGTGCTCTTTTTATGAAAAGTGTTATAATTGTCCTTTCCCGCGCATTAATTGTGCCCCCGATTCTTTCCCTCTCTTTTCACATCAGTTCGTAATACGAAGATGGAAAGCCAATCATCACATATTCTCAACTGACACCTTTTCCTTTTCTGCACTCAACCGTCAAATATTTCCTTCTTAAGTTAGAGAACCTCTTCAGTCACCCTCACACCCATCTTCTCTCCAAAACCTTCTGCAAAAAATCTTCTTCAATGGCGAAATATTCCAAGACCCCCTCTGCTTTTACTAGAAAAAGCACCCGCTCTAAGGTGAAACCCCCTTCCGCTCCTCCTAAGCAAGTAGACCTAGGGTCTGATCACTCTGAAGGCTACGCCTCATCCCAAGGTGATCTCTCTGAACCCTCTCAACTTCTAGGAGAAAAAGCCCTAGCCAAACGACCCATGGAAGATCCTCCCATCTCATCCACTCTAAAGAAATCAAACTCAGGCTCACTTGATTCTGACCTAAATTTCTGGGATACCCCAAATAGGGATCTTTTTATTTCTCTCAAGGATAAGCCCATCGCCCATGGAAGAGTCGTGGATCTTGATGATATGGAAGCTCTCAACTGTAAGGTAAAAGATCTTTTTGTCTATTAGGGGTGGGAAAAATTTCTCTCTGTTCCTCCGCCTAAAGTTTATGAGCCCTTAGTCTGTATGTTTTATGCCAATCTCCGCTCAGATAAACCAGATAGGCTAGAATCTCTAGTACTAGGTAAACGCATTGTTTTTGATTATGCCCTGTTTGATTCACTTTTCCAATGTCGCTGCTCTGGTTTCCCTACTCTGTTTAAAAATGTATGGCCTGAGAATCTTGAAATTTCTTTTGACCAAGCCAAACAATGCATGTTGAAAATCCCTCTGAAACCCTTCCAAATCAATTGGGTCCTAGTGATGTGAGTTTTGAGACCCGAGTTCTGGCCCATATTGTGGCAACCACCTTGCTTCCCCGTACTGGCTCTTTTTCAACTTTCTCTCAAAGGGATACATTCTTTGTCTACTATCTCATTACCAAACTCAAACTCAAGCTTTCCTCCCGGGTCATAAATTTCATGATAGAGAGTGTCGAAGATCCCACTAGTTTACCCTATGGTATGGCAATCACCCATATTCTGGAAGCCCATCAAATCTCATTGTCTGATTATCCCTTCATCACTGTCTCAAAATGTTACAATTTTAGAGCCTTTTTTAGTATGGGGTATGTGAGTACTAAGGGCTCCTAGGTTAAGAAAAGTGAGAGTGAGACCAAACAGACTCCTACAGAAGCCAAAACTCCCTCAGTTGTTCCTCCTCCTACTCTTCCCAGTTCTGAGCTGAGTGAAAAACTTAGTTCCATTGACTCCAAACTCTCTGACATCAAGACTCTTCTTTCAGCTACTCAGTCCACTGTGGGCGACATTCATTCTATCTCAAAGGAAATAGGGTCTGACGTGTCCAAAATCAGAGTTGTTGTTCTCAGAGTTAGGGAAAATGCTGTCAAAGCTTTCAAGGAGGTTCACGACAGGCTGGATGGTATCAGCATCTCTGCAAATACAAGCTTCGAACAAATGAAGGAGGCCATCTACAACACTTTTACCTATTTCTTGAGCCGCTAGTGTGAGTGTTTTGTAAAAACACTATGTTATTGCAACTTGTTATGGTCGTTTTGTGGGCTGTGCCCCAGGATAATTTTTTCTTTCTTTTGTTTTTTGGTGCTGTGCGCTGTCTAATCAGCCGCTGGATGATATTATTTTGCTAGCTATGCCTCTAATACCTCATTGCTGATGTCAATAAGGGGAAGAAAATATGCCTGTTATGTGTTCTGGTATTATGTGTTTGCTATGTGTTATGGCATTATGTGAACAGGTACTATACAGGTACAGGTACAAGTCGACTATGTATGGAACATGACCGCACACTTCTTACATATGCATAGGTAGTATTCTATATGTATATTGTACAGGTACAAGTTGACTGCACCTATTGAGGGGGAGATTCATGGACAAGCCAAGTCGACTGCATACATTGAGAGGGAGTCAAGTCGACCAATAAAATACAGGGAAGCCAACTGATGTTTACTTCTTTACACAGTATATTGTTTTGCCATCATCAAAAAGGGGGAGATGGTTAGATCATGTTTTAATGATGCAATTAATATACATGTGCAGGAACTCAAAGAAGTAAAGAAGATCTGCCGAGATAGTTCATGACAAACAAGGGAAGAATTCACTCTCAAGGATTTGCAAGGAAAGAAATAAATATTCATCAGCAAATCGGGATTAGCTTCGTAAATTTGGGAAATCAAATCATCATCATATCAGCAGCAGCATGATTAACGGAACTAGAATAATCAAGGCAGAAGATCAGGGAATAGCGGAGCTGGAATAATCAAGACAGAATCACGAAAGAATAAAAGATGGAAGAAGATCTGGGATGCGATCGTTTTTGGAAGATCCAACAATCAAGGAATATCTCGCATTGCAATCCTCTGCCAAAGGAAAGAAGATCAAGTGGAGACAATGGCTCACTCCTTATTCTTGGAAAGAATCAATTCTTTCCAAGGATCAAAACCCTTGGGTTGACAAGCCTCTATCGTCCATTATAGTATAAATACTCCCTTGTAAACCCTAGTCTGGACATACTTTGATCGAACGAAACTACTCTCCTTGTTCTACTGCAAACAAGCATAGTAGCTTACTTAAATCTGCTGTGTAACAAGTCAGAGATAGAAAGAGGGTACACAACTGGTGAGGCATTGTATCAAAATGAGTGCTAAAAGAATTGAGCGATATTCATCACATCTGTACTCGAAAGAAACTCATTTACTAGAAGAGAACTCCCTTGCAACCCAAAGGGACTGGATTAGGATTCACATTGAATCCGAACCAGTATAAAATCCTGGTGTCTTTAATTCCTGCAAATTACTTTCTGCATTTTAATTTAAGATATCATACCTACTTAATTACCATATCCACTCGACTACTCTAGTTATAAGTCAACTTATAAGCGATTAATTTTAAATAATTTACAATTCACCCCCTCTTGTACTTTCACTAACTCCGAAGATGCTCTGAAAGAAAGCAGCTCTCACTCGGATGCTCTAGCGCCTGGATCTGCACACAAGGTGCAGGGAGTAACGTGAGTTCGCCAACTCAGTAAGTAACAAGTATAAATAAAGGCTGAGTGCAGTGACGAGCATTTAAAATCATATACATATCATAACATAAAAACCTCAGATTGAATCAGTAATTAAATTCTGAACATCTAGTAAAAATTCCAGTTTCAATGAAAGTTATTAAAATATTTATTCAACATTTTCAATAGAGGCTCAGCATGAAGAAGTGAAAACAGTATTTTCATAAAAACAAGCCCCTCGGTCAAAGTATCACTCATATATATATAGCCCATCGGGCAAGCCTCTCAGTCACTCGTGACTCAACTATCATCAATTAGTACTCACACTCAGCACTCACGCTCAATAGGTATCTTATAATAACCACTGCGGCGTGCAGCCTGATCCATAAATATATAGTCGACTGCGCTCACTGAGGGTATGTAGACTCCGGAGGGGCTCCTACAGCCCAAGCGCTATATCGCTATGGCGTGCATCCCGATCCAACATATCGCTGTGGCATGCAGCCTTACAAGCCACTCGGGCATCTCAGTCAAACTTAGGGAGCTCAGACCCAAAACACTTTCATATATTAAAATAGAGTGGTCAACAAGATTAAAATAGTAAATAGGTATAAACCATGACTGAGGATAAAGCATTCTATCAAAACAAATGTGAAGATAACAGTAAAATACCCCTGAGGGTCCAACATTACGACACAAGGCCCCAAACATGGCATTCAGTCCAAGTTAACAGAATCATTTCTAAAACGCATAGATATCATATAGAGTTTATCAAAATATGCAACTCTAAAGTTACCACGGGACGGACCAAGTCACAATCCCTATGGGTGCACGCCCACACGCTCGTCACCTAGCATGCGTGTCATCTTATTTATCAAAATAGTACGAAATTTCGGGGTTTCATACCCTCAGGTCTAGATTTACAATCTTTACTTACCTCAAACCGGATGAAAATCTACTTGCAATGCCCTTGCCTCTCGACTCGGCCTCAAATCGCCTCGAATCTATCCAAAATTAGAATCATAACATCAATACATGCCAATGGAACAAAGCCCAAGAGAAAATTATCAAATTAAATCAAAATTCCCGAAATTGGCCAAACCCGAATCCCGAGCCCACACCTTGGAATTCGACAAAAATCACAAAACTAGAATCTTTATCCTCTCAGGAGTCTATATATATCAAAATCATCAAAATCGGACCTCAAATGGCCCCTCAAATCCCCAATTGAAACTCTATAATTTCAAGCCCTAATCTCCCAATTTCATCCCTAATTTTTCCACAAATTTCATTATTAAACAATGGGAAGTCCTTACATATATAAGGATTACGGCTCGAGTCACTCACCTTGCTGTTAACCCTTGAATCCCTTCTCAAAATCGCACTCATAATCTTCAATGCCGTCCAAAAATGGTGAGAAATAAGCTGAAAATCGCGAAGGAGAACATATATACTTTCTGCCCAGGGATTCCGCACCTGCGGACTCGCACCTGCGGTCCCAGGTGCGCACCTGTGAAAATCACTTAAAGGACTGGGACCGCATCTGAGCTGAGTCACCGCACCTGCGGTGCCGTAGATGCGCCCAAATAACCACATCTGTGGTTCTT
Source organism: Nicotiana attenuata (assembly GCF_001879085.1). Classification (NCBI taxonomy): domain Eukaryota; kingdom Viridiplantae; phylum Streptophyta; class Magnoliopsida; order Solanales; family Solanaceae; genus Nicotiana; species Nicotiana attenuata. Next base: position 45,287 of record NW_017672156.1, on the reverse strand, counting down.
CTCCCGATGGCCCAAACACGCACTTGCGATCTCCTTTTTGCATCTGCGTCCTCGCACCTGCGGTCCCCAATCCGCAGGTTCTGTTATGACAGGAGCAGCAAAATCTGCTGCATCAACTTTGTTCAAATCCTTCCGTCAACCATCCAAATCTATCTCGAGGCCCTCGGGACCTCAACCAAACATACCAACAAGTCTCATATCATCATTCAAACTTATACCAATCTTGTGAACACTCAAAACAACATCAAAAAACCAAATAACCCTCGGATTCAAGCCTAAGGATTTCCAAACTTCCGAATTTCACAAACGATGCAAAAACCTATCAAACCTCATTCGAATGACCTGAAATTTCGCAGACATATCACAAATGACACAACGGACCTACTCCGATTTCCGAAATTCCATTCCGACCCCGATATCAAGATTTTCACTGCCGACCGAAAAGCTCCAAATTTCCAATTTTGCCAGTTCAAGCCTAATCTACCACGGACCTCCAAATTACATACCGAACACGCTCCTAAGTCCAAAATCACCTAACGAAGCTATCCGAACCATCAAAATTCACATTCGAGATCTTCTACACATAAGTCAACATCCGGTTGACTTTTCCAACTTAAGCTTCCAAATAAGAGACTAAGTGTCTCATTCCACTCCAAGACCACTCCGAACACAGAACGACCAACACGTATGATGAAATACAGCTACACAACACATAAAGAAGCAAAAATAGGGAAAGCGGGGCTGTAACTCATGAAATAACCGGCTGGGTCGTTACATCCTCCCCCTCTTAAACAAATGTTCGTCCTCGAACGAGTTAAGAAACATACCTGAAGCCTCAAACAGGTGTCGATATCTGCTCCACATCTCCCGCTCTGTCTCCCAAGTAGCCTCCTCAACGGGCCGACCTCTCCACTGCACTTTCACTGAAGCTATATCCTTTTATCTCAACTTTTGAATCTGTCGCTCCAAAATAGCCACTGGCTCCACATCATAAGTCAAATCACCGTCGAACTGAATTGTGCTGAAACCCAAAACATGAGACGGATCGCCAATATACTTCGTGAGCATAGAAACATGAAATACCGGATGCACACTCGACAAGCTAGGTGGCAAGGCCAGCTCATAAGCCACCTCCCCAATCCTCCGAAGTACCTCAAAAGGCCCAATGAACTAAGGACTCAATTTACCCTTCTTCCCAAATCTCATAACACCCTTCATGGGTGAAACCTTCAGTAGAACCTTCTCCCCAACCATGTAAGATACATCATGAACTTTCTTGTCAGCATAACTCTTATGTCTCGATTGCGCTGTACGAAACCGCTCCTGAATCACTTTCACCTTGTCCAAAGCATCTTGTACTAGGTTGTACCCAAAAGCCTAGACTCGCCCGGCTCAAACCAACCAACTGGAGATCTACACCGTCTCCCATATAAAGCCTCATATGGAGCCATCTGAATACTCGACTGATAGTTGTTGTTATATGCAAACTTTACGAGCGGTAGAAACTGATCCTATGAACCCCCAAAATCAATGACACAAGCGCGCAATATGTCCTCCAATATCTGAATAGTGCGCTCGGACTGCCCGTCCGTCTGAGGCTGAAAAGCTATGCTCAACTCAACCTGAGTACCCAACTCTCGCTGCACGGCTCTCCAAAACTGCAAAGTGAACTGGGTACCTCTATCTGAAATGATGGAAACTGGGACACCATGCAGGCGAACAATCTGTCAGATATAAATCTCCGCTAACCGCTCTGAAGAATAGGTAGTACACACAGGAATGAAGTGTGTGGACTTGGTCAGCCGATCCACAATCACCCAAATAGCATCGAACTTCTTCAAAGTCCGTGGGAGTCCAACTATAAAATCCATGGTGATCTGCTCCCACTTCAACTCTGGAATATCTATATGCTGAAGCAAGCCACCCGGACTCTGATGCTCATATTTCACCTGCTGACAATTGAGACACCGAGCTATGAATCCCACTATGTCTCTCTTCATTCTCCTCCACCAGTAGTGCTGTCTCAAATCCTGATACATGTTCGCGGCACCCAGATGGATGGAATACCGCGAGCTATGGGCCTCCTTAAGAATCAACTCCCGAAGCCCATCTACATTGGGCACACATACCCAGCCATGCATCCTTAATACCCCATCATCACCAATAGTCATTTCTCTAGCATTGTCATACTGAACTCTGTCCTTTAGGATAAGCAAATGAGGATCATCATACTAGCGCTCTCTGATGCGATCAAACAAGGAAGACCGAGAAACCACACAAGCTAAGACCCGACTGGGCTCCGAAATATCCAACCTCACAAACCGATTGGCCAAGGCCTGAACATCGACTGCAAGAGGTCTCTCCCTAACAGGAATATATGCCAAGCTGCCCATACTCACCGTCTTCCTACTCAAAGCATCGGTCACTACATTGGCCTTCCTCGGATGGTACAAAATAGTGATGTCATAATCCTTTAGCAGCTCCAACCATCTTCGCTACCTCAAAGTGAGATCCTTCTACTTGAACAAGTGCTGGAGGCTACGATGATCAGTAAATATATACCTCGCAAGACACACCATAGAGATAATGCCTCCAAATTTTCAACGCGTGAATAATGGAAGCTAACTCCAAATCATGAACAGGGTAGTTCTTCTCATGGGGATTCAACTGACGAGAAGCATAAGCAATTAATCTCTCCTCTTGCATCAACGGACACCCAATACCAACTTTGGAAGCATCGCATTACACCGTATATAAACCTGAAACCGATGGAAAAACCAACACTGGAGTTGTAGTCAAGGCAGCCTTAACTTCTGGAAGCTCGTCTCACACTCATCCGACCACATGAAAGGAGCATCCTTTAGAGTCAATTTAGTCAAGGGTGATGCAATAGATTAAAATCCCTGAACGAATGGTAATAACCCGCCAATCCAAGAAAGTTGCGAATCTCTATGGCTGAGGACGGTCTGGGTCAACTCTAAACCACCTCTATCTTCTTCGGATCAACCTGAATACCTTCACTAGACACCACGTGCCCCAAGAAAGCCATTGAACTGAGCCAAAACTCACACTTGGAGAACTTTGCATAACGCTTCTCCTCCCTCAACCGTTGTAATACGACTCTCAAATGCTCCGCATGCTCCTCCTGACTACGCGAGTATACCACAATATCATCAATGAATACAATAACAAACAAGTCGAGATAGGGCCAAAACATGTTGTTCATCAAATGCATGAACGTTGTTGGGGCATTGGTCAGCCCAAAAGACATCACAAGGAACTCATAATTACCATATCGGGTCCTGAAAGCTGTCTTATGAATATCCGAGTCCCTGATCTTCAACTGGTGATACCCTGACCGGAGATCAATCTTGGAGAACACCCTTGCTCCCTGAAGTTGGTCAAATAAATCAGCAATACGAGGCAAAGGATACTTGTTCTTGATTGTAACTTTGTTCAACTGCCTGTAATCAATGCACATCATCATCGTGTCATCCTTCTTCTTCACAAATAGAACAGGCGCACCCCAAGGTGACACGCTAGGCCAAATAAACCCCTTATCAAGGAGTTCCTGAAGCTGCTCCTTCAACTCCGCAGGTGCCATACGATATGGTGGAATAGAAATGGGCTGAGTGTCTGGCACCAAATCATTACCAAAGTCAATATCCTTGTCCGGGGGCATTGCCCGGCAGGTCTGCAGGAAACATATCTAAAAAATCCCTCACAACCAAGACTGAATCAATGGAAGGAGCCTATGTGTTGACATCCCTCACGAAGGCCAAATAAGAAAGACACCCCTTCCCGACCATCCACGGGGCCTTCAAAAATGAAATCACCCTACTAGGAAAAAAATCAGTTGAACCTCGCCACTCAATCCGTGGCACACCCGGCATAGCCAACGTCACTATCTTAGCATGACAGCCCAAAATAGCACGGCACGAAGATAGCCAATCCATGCCTAATATCACAACAAAATCCACCATACAAAGCAACAGAAGGTCCACTCGAGTCTCCAAACCCCCAATGGTTACCATACACGACCGATATATGCGATCCACAACTCCTCTGTTGGGATGGACCCCCAAGAAGACGAGGACACTTTATCCTTATATGCCCAAACTCTCCACACTTATAACATTTCCCTGGTGCGGGGAACGGGGAATAAAGGGAACCCCTAGCTCCGGGATGACTAGTCGAAGAACCTGGCATGAAAGAGCCCTGAATTTATGGAACACGGGATGAAATCTGGGCTGGAATGGCACTAAATGATGAATGGCCCTGATGAGAACTGTGAGAACCATGGCTCGATGATGCTCCACGATGCACTGGGCGAGCTGACTGAGCATGTCTGAATGGACGGCCTCTACCGTACTGAAACTGACCTCTTGAAGGAACACCACCAAAACTACCAAATCCCCTAGGCCTCTTGACCTCCCTCTCATCTCGCTCCTGGCGATGAACTGACTCAATCTCTCGAGCAACACCAACCACCTACTCAAAAGTAGCACCTGACACCCTCTCTCTGGTCATGAGAATCTGAAGCTGATACGTGAGGCCATCCACGAACCTCCTGACCCTCTCTTTATCCGTGGAACAAACCAAATAACATGACGAGCCAGCTCTAAAAACCTCATCTCATACTGCGTCACAGTCATACCATCCTGACGCAACTTCTCGAACTGCCTGCGCAACTCCTCTCTACAAGACTGTGGTACATACTTCTCCAAAAAGATAGCGGAGAATTGCTGCCAGGTAAGGGGCGTTGCACCAACAGACCTACGCCTCTCATAAGCCTCCCACCAAGTAAAGGCAGCTTCAGAAAATTGAAAAGTAGTAAATGCGACCCACTGGTCTCCAGAATACATGCTGTACAAAGAATCCTCTGACACTTGTCCAAGAAACCCTGGCATCCTCGCCCTCTACACCACTAAAAGTTGGTGGCTGAAGTCTACCAAACCTCTCCAATCAACACTGCTTGTCCACTAACTGGTACTACAAAATCCTAAGTAGGTGCAACCGACTGGGCTGGTGGTGCCTCCGGTGTCTGCAATCCCTGAAAAACCTGCTCGGGTATGCGGGCGGCGGGAGTTTGAGTGCCTCCCCCGGCCTGAGAAGTAGCTACTGTGGTAGATACTGCGTCCGCCTGAGCAAGACTAGTGCACACGGTCATGATCTGAGCCAAGGTCTCCTAAAGTCCCGGAATAATAATAGGCAGAGTCGGTGCCTAAGCTGGTCCTACTGGAGCATCCGCAACTGGGAGTTGATCTTGAACTGGGGCGACTGGTGGATATACAGGTGCTTCCCTAGTTGTTGTGCGGGCTACACCCCTGCCCCTACCACGGCCTTGACCGCGACCTCGGCCTCTATTGGCCCCAACTGGTGTACTGGTGGTCGTCCATCCTGTCCAATAGAAGGTTGAAAGTACAAGAGGGGGGTGAATTGTATATAATTTGATTAAATCATAATAAGTTGACTTAAAACTTTAGTAGTCGACTTAAAACCGTAATACTTGCAGACAGACAAATTTGAAATAATAAGCAGAAAGTAAATGCAGAAATTAAAGACACCAGGATTTTTATACTGGTTCGGATTCAATGTGAATCCTAATCCAGTCCCCTTGGGTTGCAAGGGATTTCTCTTCAAGCAAATGAGTTTTCTTTCGAGTACAGATTCGGTATTTGTCTCTCAGTTCTATTGGCACTCGTTGGATACAATGCCTCACCAGTTGAACGCTCTCTTTCTATTCCTGACTTGTTACACAGCAGATCTATCTAGGCTACTATGCTTGTTTGCAGTAAATTGAAGAGAGTGAATTTGGTCAGATCAAAGTATACTAAGGGTGGAGTTGCACAATGTATTTATACAATGATGGTTGGTGAAGGCTTGTCAACCCAAGGGATTTGATCCCTGGAAAGAGTTGATTCTTTCCAAGAATAAGGTATTAGCCGTTGCATCTCCTCAGATTTTTTCCTTTGGCAATCGATGAGTTTGACAGAACTCTTCCTTGATTTGTGCGACCCTTCCGTTCTTGACTGCTGTCCGGATCTTCTAGCGTTGAGTGATCTCCGGTGATTTGATTTGGCTCGATAATCATGGATTGCATTGAGTCTTTATTCCATTGCTGCAACTTTGATTTCCTAGAATCATGGAGTCAATCTCGTAGAATTGATTCCATGATATTTGGGACAGCTTCGATATCCTTGTTTGTTATGGCAACTCCTGTACATGCATCATTAATTTTCATCATTAAAATATGTTCTAACAATCTCCCCCTTTTTGATGATGGAAAAATAATATGCATATAGGTAAAGGGATAAACAACAGTGGACTTCCCTGTTTTGGACTGGCCATATTGGCTCCCCCTCAATGTGTGTAGTCAACTAATCTGGACACCAGTTGACTGCCCTGTTTTGATTGCTCCCCCTCAATATGTGTAGTCAACTGATCCTGAGCTCCCCCTCAACGTGAGCAGTCGACTCGTACTTGTATATTATTGACTGTAGAGAGAGGATATGCCTGCACAAAAGCATATATATCTATGCATGTAGCATAGTCGACTTAATAACCTGTAGAAAGAGGATATGCCTGCACAAAAGCACGTTAATATATCTATGCATGTAGCATAGTCGACTTAATAACCTGTAGAGAGGGGATATGCCTGCAAAAAAGCGTTAATCTATTCTCCCCCTTTTTGACATCAGCAAAAGAGGGAGTATCAAAAATAATATCCACAGAGAAAAAGAAAAAAACATCCATGGGCAAAGCCCAAACACAGCCAAATCAAGTTTGTTTGAAAACAAAAAAACAATTGTCTGTAGATCACATCCATCTCATCGTCTTAGAAAGTAGGTGAGGGTGTTGCAGATTGCTTCCTTCATCTGTTCAAAACTGGTGTTGGCAGCAACACTCATTCCATCCAGCCTGTCATGCACCTCCTTGAAAGCTTTAACCGCATTCTCCCTTACCCTTTGCACAGCTACCCTAATTTTGGACACATCTGACCCTGTTTCCTTAGAAATACCGTGAATAGAATCCACAGTTGACTGTGTGGCGGACAGGAGAGTCTTGATGTCTAGAAGTTGAGTTAATGGAGCTGAACTTTTCATTGAGGTCTGCAGGAGTGGGAGAAGAGGGTACACCAGAAGACGGCTTGGGTTCCAGAGGAGTTGGCTTGGCATCACTTTCACACTTTTTGACCCAGACACCCTTGATACTCACATACCCCATACTTGAGAAGGATCTAGAGTTGTAGCACTTGTACACAGGAACAGAGGGGTAATCTGAAAGCTGGATTTGATGGGCTTCTAAAATGTGGGTGATGGCCATACCATAGGGAAGACTGGTTGGATCTTCTGCACTCTCAATCATGAAATTGATAACCCAGGAGGACAACTTGATTTTGAGGTTGGAGATAAGACATTAAACAAAGAAGGTGTCCCGTTGAGAGAGGGTTGAGAACGAATCAGTTCTGGGAAGGAGAGTGGTGGCAACAATGTGAGCAAGAACCCTAGTTTCAAAACTGACATCACTGGGCCCTAACTGATTTGGAAGGTTCTCAGAGGGATTTTCTGCAATGCACTGTTTGGCCTGGTCAAAGGTGATTTCAAAGTCCTCAGGCCAGACATTATTAAACACAGTTGGGAAACCAGAGCAACGACATAGAAAAAGAGAGTCAAACACACCACAATCAAGAACAATGCGTTTACCAAGAACAAGAGTTTCAAGCCTATCAGGTTTATTGGAGCGAAGATTAGCGTAAAACATACGGACGAGGGGTTCATAGACTTTAGGCGGAGAAACAGAGAGAAATTTTTCCCACCCTTGATACATAAAAAGATCCTTTACCTTGAAATTGAGGGACTCCATAAGATCGAGATCTACCACTCTACCATGGGCAATGGGCTTGTCCTTAAGAGAAACAAAGAAATCCTTATTTAGGGTGTCCCAGAAGTTGAGGTCGGATTCTAGAGTGGCAGAGAAATCGAACTTTGATTTCTTTGGAGTAGAAGCAAGGGGTTCCTCCATGGGACGCTTTCCGGAGGCTTTGTCACCTAAAGGTAGGGAGTGTTCTGAGTAGCCTCCTTGAGAAGAGGCACAACCTTCGGAACGATCGAACCTTAAATCTACTTGTTCAGGGGGCATGGAAGAGGGTTTTGATTTTGAGCGGGTACTCTTTCTGGTGGAAGCAGAGGGGTTTTTGGAAGATTTAGCCATGGGAGAAAATAGGGTTGGTACAGGGTGAAAAGGGGAGTTGGTAGAGGTTGAGGGAGATGGAGGAGATAGAGAGACGGAAAAGGACTAACTTAAAAAAGGAGAGGAATTGACGGTTGAGTACAGAAAAGGAAAAGGTGTCAGATGAAGTGACGTGATGATTGGCTTTCCAACTTCGACTGCAAACTGATGGGAAACAAGCTAAAAAGAGAGGGAAACGACTGACGGCGTAATTAATGCGCTGAAGACAAACAATTATGACAATTTTTTGAAACTTAACACTTTGGTCCTAACAATTCTTTAAAACACAAATAATGCCAAGAGATTGTCGTAAAGAACAGAACCTATCTTCTAACAGTGGTTTAGTAAAAATATCAGCTAATTGGGTAGAGGTACCAACAAAAGCTAATTCTATGTCACCTTTAAGAACATGATCTCTAATAAAATGATGTTTAATGTCTATATGCTTTGCTCTAGAGTGATGCACAGGATTTTTAGAGAGACAAATTGCACTAGAATTATCACAAAAAATCTATATAGGTTTAAAAGAGAGTTCATAGTCACCCAATTGATGGGACATCCACAGTAGTTGTGCACAACATTGACCAACAGCTATGTATTCAGCTTCAGTAGTCGACAAGGCGACTGATGCTTGTTTTTTACTATTCCAGGATATTAAGGCCTTTCCCAGTAATTGACAAGTGCCACTCGTGCTTTTCCTGTCTTCTTTATCACCTGCTAAATCTGCATCTGAAAAACCTTCTAATTTAAATGAGTTTGAGCGAGGATACCACAACTCATGAGATACTGTACCAATAAGATATCGAATAATTCTTTTGACAGCAGTTAGATGTGACTCTTTGGGAGCCGACTGAAACCTGGCACATTTACAGACGCTAAACATAATATCCGGTCGACTAGCGATTAGATATAGTAGAGATCCAATCATTCCTCTGTATTTGGTTTTATCAACTGGAGTGCCCTGTTCATCTTTATCCAAATTTGTGGCCGGACTCATAGGAGTCCCAATTGATTTGGCATTGCTCATGCCAAACTTCTGAATCAGCTCCTTGGTATATTTTGTTTGACATATAAAGTTTGCTTCTTCAGATTGATGAATTTGAAGCCCAAGGAAGAATGTGAGTTCACCCATCATACTCATTTCGAATTCACTTTGCATGAGATTTGAAAATTCTTTGCACATAAGAGGGTTAGCGCTTCCAAAAATAATATCATCAACATAAATTTGAATTATAAGATTACCTTCTGTTGACCGTCTAATGAATAAAGTAGTGTCAATTTTACCTCTGGTGAATCCATGATCAACAAGAAAGGTACTTAACCTGTCATACCAAGCACGTGGAGCCTGTTTCAGTCCGTATAGGGCCTTTGTGAGTTTGTACATGTGATAAGGAAATTTTGAATCTTCAAAGCCTGGTGGTTGTTTCATAAAAACCTCCTCTTCAATGAATCCGTTTAGAAAAGCGCTTTTGACATCCATTTGAAATAATCTGAATCCTTTAAATGATGCATAAGCTAGCAGGATTCGTATAGACTCTAATCGGGCTACTGGAGCAAAGGTTTCATCGTAGTCAACTCCTTCTTGTTGTGAATAGCCTTGAGCAACTAGTCTATCTTTGTTCCTTATGACTTGACCTTCTTCATTTAGTTTGTTTCTGAACACCCATTTCGTTCCGATGACGGAAACATTTTCAGTTCGGGGTATCAGCTTCCATACTTGATTTTTGCTGAATTGATCTAGTTTCTCTTGCATGGCTTTCACCCCGCTTGAGTCCTTCAGCGCTTCTTCTACCTTTTTTGGCTCTATTTGAGAGATCAGAGCAATATTTGCTTTCTTTTTGAGAGCAGCTCTGGTCTTCATACCTTCGTTTGGATCCCCTATGATATATTTTTGTGGAAATTCAGATTCATTTCTCCACTCATTTACTCGAACAATGCTAGTAGTCGACTCCACATGATGTTCTGGAGTGTTGTTGCTAACTTGTTCAGTCGACTTGGCTACATCTGTGAGACTGGTGACTCCTATGATTTTCCTTTGTCCTGAACATCTTGAGTTTGTTCTTCTTCACCTGCATTGATACCTTTCTTGACCATGGGATTATTTTCATCGAAAATGACATGAACTGATTCTTCAACGCACAAAGTTCATTTATTAAAAACTCTAAATGATCTGCTATTTAAAGAATAACCAAGAAAAATACCTTCGTCACTACGTGGATCGAATTTTCCAAGATTTTCTTACCGTTGTTATGGACGAAACACTTACTTCCAAATGGATGAAAGTAACTGATGTTAGGACGCTTACCTTTCCATAGTTCATACGGAGTCTTTTTCAGAATGGGCCTTATGAGACATCGATTTAGAATGTGACATGCAGTACTCACACCTTCAGCCGAGAAATGATTTGGCAGAGAATGTTCTAGCAACATGGTTCTTGCCATGTCTTGAAGAGTACTGTTTTTTCTTTCCACAACTCTGTTTTGTTGAGGTGAGCGAGGAGCAGAGAAGTTGTGAGTGTACCCTTGATCATTACAGAAATCTTCAAATGCCTTGCTTTCAAACTCGCCTCCATGATCACTTTGGATTATGGAGATAGGATAACCCTTTTCTCTCTCAATCTTTTTGCAGAAGACTTCAAAGTTCTTAAGGCTTCATCTTTATGAGACAGAAAAATTACCCAAGTGAAACGTGAAAAGTCATCAACAATAACAAAAGCATATTTCTTACCTCCTATGCTAGCAGTTCTAGTTGGTCCAAATAAATCCATATGAAATAATTGCAGGGGTTTTGAGGGAGATACTATGTCTTTATTTTTGAAAGAGTTTCTAGTTTGCTACCCATCTGACATGCATCACAAATGTGAGTCCTAGAAAAATTCAATTTGGGTAACCCAATGACTAAATCATGTTTGGATAACTTCTCAATTTGATGCATGCTAGCATGACCAAGACGTCTATGCCACAACCAGGGATCATCAGACATAGAGGTTAGGCATATGTGACCATCTATATTTTCAAAACCATCAAGTATATAAATATTTCCGTACCTTTTTCCAGGAAGGATTATTTTACCTGATTCGTCTTCGATGGCACATCCAGTTCTCTTAAATTTTACCTCATATCCTGAGTCGCGGAGTTGGCTTATACTGAGAAGATTATAATTTAATCCATCAACCAGATATACTTCAGTAATATCACAGCTATTGTTGAAAGGAATGGTTCCAGTGCCAACTATTTTGCCTCGTGAATCATCTCCGAATTTGACGTTTCCTCCATCAATCTTTGTAACTTCCTTAAACAACCTTTTGTCACCTGTCATGTGACTGGAACACGCACTATCTAGGTACCATTTTCCTTTGCGCTTTATTCTGTGGTGTTCCTGCAATACAGAAATATTACTTTCTTTTAGGTACCCAAGCTTGCTTGGGTCCTGGTGAGTTAGTGTTACTAGGTTCGGAGTTTTTAGGTTTCCAAACCCATCCGGACATTTGAGATTTACGAAATTGACAGCTAGAATATTTATGCCCACTTTTGTTACAATAATGACATTTGATCCCAGAACTGTCTTCAGGTCTTTCATATGAGTTGGAATTAGCAGTTGTAGGATTTGCTGATTCCTTTACAGTTGACTTGTAAGTCGACTGGTTTGATCGACTAGTCGATCTAGTTCTAATTGGTTCTTTACCAGTTGACTTGTAAGTCGTCTGGTTTGACCTAACAGAGCTATGACTGGTAGATTTGCGCAAGCTGTTAAACTGCATTTGCAATTCCTCAAACTCTTCTTGAAGTACGTCCTTTTCAATTTCACATACTTCATGTTTGAGTTTCCAGTCTTTGACTTCCCTGGTGAATCTCTTGAGTTCATTCATCATTTTCTGAGACTCCTTTAGGGTGGAGTCAAGAATGTCTTGTAATTCATTGCATCTCTCACAGTCATAAGGTCTTACCTCGCTAGTTTCTCCTTTTGCCATGAAGCAGCTCTCATTGTCTGAATCGTCTTCATCTGTCCATCATCCTGAAGTTTTGTTAATCTCGTTTTCAAGAATTGTCATGAAGTAGAGATTTGCTATTTCTTCGTGGTCTGAGTCATCCTCATCACTCCGGCTTCGAAATGATCTGTTTTTGTTGAATCCTCTGGGGATCTTTTGCTTTAGTTCTGGACACTCTGCTTGGATGTGTCCAAACATTCCACATTCATAGCATTTTCCATCGTTCTTATCTTGTTCATTGTATTGTCTAGATCTTCTTGGTGGAAATCTTCCTTTCTTTGTATTTCTATATCTTCTCATTAATCCATCCATGTTTCTAGACATCATAGCAATTTTCTCTTGTAGAGTTTCAGGATCATCAACTTCATTTTCAGCAGCTTCAGTAGTAGCTTTGAATGCAACAGTTTTCTTCTTCTCCTCTTGATTTGTCTTCTTCAGATGTGTTCTTTCGAAAGCAATGAGCTCTCCTCGCAGTTCATCATATGACAACTTATTTAGATCTTGAGATTCCAAGGTGACGACTTTAGTCTGCCAGGTGGTTGGTAGACTTCTGAGAATTTTCCTAACCTGATCGCCACTGGAGTATGGTTTGCCAAAAGCTTTTAGGTCGCTGATTATCTTACTGAACCGGGCAAACATTTCTTCAATGGATTCTCCTTCTTTCATTGAGAATAATTCATAGTTGTGAACCAGTATATTTATGTGGGTTTCTTTTACCTTGCTGGTACCTTCATAGGTGACTTCGAGTTTATCCCACATTTCTTTAGCAGTATCACAACTGGAAATCTTTTCATATTCTTCACCACTTATTGCATTATGAAGCAGGTTCCTTGCCTTGTGATTTATTTGAACAGCTTCCAATTGTTTCTTTGAGTATGAGTCTATATCATCAGGGTCAGCGAGTGGTGGTGTGCTGGCAGGCAGTGGGTAGTTCCCATTTTTGATAACTCTCCATACTTTGACATCGTATGATTTGGTGAAGATTTCCATGCGGATTTTCCAGTGGGAGAAGTGTTGTCCATTGAAGTAAGGTGGTCTCACTTGACAGGTTCCTTCCTGAAATAGAGCTCCTACAATAACTTGATTTGCCATGATCTTTTTCTCACAAGCTGCTAAGCAAAAAGCAAAAGTGTGAGCCTAGCTCTGATACCAATTGAAAGTACAAGAGGGCGATGAATTGTATATAATTTAATTAAATCGTGATAAGTTGACTTAAAACTTTAGTAGTCGACTTAAAATCGTAATACTTGCAGACAGACAGATTTGAAATAATAAACAGAAAGTAAATGCAGAAATTAAAGACACCAGGATTTTTATACTTTCGGATTCAATGTGAATCCTAATCCAGTCCCCTTGGGTTGCAAGGGATTTCTCTTCAAGCAAATGAATTTTCTTTCGAGTACAGAGTCGGTATTTGTCTCTCAGTTCTATTGGCACTCGTTGAATACAATGCCTCACCAGTTGAACGCTCTCTTTCTATTCCTGACTTGTTACACAGCAGATCTATCTAGGCTACTATGATTGTTTGCAGTAAATTGAAGAGAGTGAATTTGGTCAGATCAAAGTATACTAAGGGTGGAGTTGCACTATGTATTTATACAATGATGGTTGGTGAAGGCTTGTCAACCCAAGGGATTCGATCCCTGGAAAGAGTTAATTCTTTCCAAGAATAAGGTATTAGCCGTTGCATCTCCTCAGATTTTTTCCTTTGGCAATCAATGAGTTTGACAGAACTCTTCCTTGATTTGTGCAACCCTTCCGTTCTTGACTGCTGTCCGGATCTTCTAGCATTGAGTGATCTCCGGTGATTTGATTTGGCTCGATAATCATGGATTGCGTTGAGTAAAGAAGGCGTTAAGAGTCCCTCCTGGCCCAACCCTAGACACGCTAAGATCCTTTTTCAAACCTGCTCCCATTTCGAGTCAAGAAAAAAACGGCTCGAATGTAATAGATCTCTTTATTTGTATGACTTAGATGTCTCGTATTTCTCGAAAAAGTGATTCGATTGATGGGATTTTGGTGCAATCGCCCGGGAATTGAGAGAATTAAATTTTACTAAAATAGTTTCATTAGCTCCCGAGGTAATCAGGCTCGAACTGATGACTTCCACCACGTCAAGGTGACACTCTACCGCTGAGTTATATCCCTTCCCCGCCCCATCGAGAACATTCCGTGCTTTTAACCCAACTCAAGTCGAAGAAACTTATTCAATGTTCACCTTATTCCATTGCTGCAACTTTGATTTCCCAGAATCATGGAGTCAATCTCGTAGAATTGATTCTTTCCTTGTGCATCATAATATTTGGGACAGCTTCGATATCCTTGTTTGTTATGGCAACTTCTGCACATGCATCATTAATTTGCATCATTAAAATAAGTTCTAACAAAGGTGTCCTCACCATCTGTGAGAGAATAGAATAACAGAAGTTTAGTTACCAGAATCAACAGATTCGCACGACAGGGATTCAAGAATGTGAAGTTTTTCCTAAAGGTTCTCCAGCCTCTCAAAGATAAGTACAGATGACTCCGTACCGATCCGCAAGACTCTACTAAACCGGCTCATGACTGTGAGACCTATGTAACCTAGGCTCTGATACTAACTTGTCACGATCCCCAACCACCCCGATCGTGATGGCGCCTATCGTAGTACTAGGCCAGCCGATTCGATATTTATAACTCAAAAAGGGTTTTTTCTTAATTCATTTACTAGTCAGATATTATCACAAATCTTTCGTTTAAACATTTCAAAACAAGCGGAAACAAATATGCAAAACATCAAATACTGCACGATCACGGTGTCACTAGTCATGAGCCACTAAAATACAATCTGAAACTGACTACTCAATACAAGATGAGTCTGATAAAAACAAATACTAAAAGATAGGAAGGAGAAAGGCAGGGTTGCGGACGCCATGCAGCTACCTTGCTAACTCCGGAGATGCTCTGAAAGAAAGAACAACTCTCACTTAGATACTCTAGCACCTGGATCTGCACACAAGGTGCAGGGAATAAAGTGAGTACGCCAACTCAGTAAGTAACAATTATAAATAAAGGCTGAGTGCAGTGACGAGCATTTAAGATCATATACATATCATAACATAAAAACCTCAGTGGGAATATGTCACGACCCGGATTTCCCATCCTCGGGAGTCGTGATGATGCCTACTGATGAGAGCTAGGCAAGCCAACCTTTAACTACCTTTATCATTAACAAATTATTTCTTTTATCAATTATCAGTAATATCATAAAAATAGCGGGATAAAGTAAATAAACGGAAGTCTTAACTTAAAGAATCTGAACAACAATGCGGAAATCAACATAAATCTCTGCCCAAGAACTGGTGTCACATACTCACGAACTACTAAGAGTGCTAAACACAACTGTATGAAAGAAATATAACTGTTTGTCTCGAAATACATGAGATAACAGACTGAGATAAGGATAGAAGAGACGTCGGGCCTGCGAACGCCTGCAAGGCTACCTCGGTGTCTCGCTGGACTGAAGGCTAACTCCCGCGCTACTGCAACTGCTGTCTAGCACCTGGATCTGTGCAAAAGAGCACAGAGTGTAATATCAGCACAACCGACCCCATGTGCTGGTAAGTGCCTAGCCTAACCCCGGCGAAGTAGTGACGAGGCTAGACAGGACTACCACATAAACCTGTGCAGTTATATATATATCTACAGCGGGAAAATAACAATAATAACCATTTTTAAATAGGAAGGGAACATGCTTCGGGGATAGCAGATAATACGGAAATTAAAGAGAATAATAAGGAACATCAATAATTTATCTCTAACACGGGTAAGGAAAATAAAAGCAGATTTCACTGTCTGTACACATCTCGTTGCAGGCGTGCAACCTGATCCCATTCCTCAATGTTTCCGTGGTAGGTGTACCACCCGCTCCCATTTCATCAATATCTTGTGGTAGGCGTAACAACCCCTCCCATTTTATTAAATCTCGTGGTAGGCGTACCATCCGCTCCCATTTCATTAAGTCAACAGTTCTTAAAAATGAAATTTACTCCAACAAATGCAACAATTTATACGAATTCATAAGACAACAAGTACACAATAATTATGACTCACTGAAGAAAACAAGTAATGACAAGTAGCAATTAATTATAGACTTTAAGGAGCAAATAGGCAATTTAATATTTAGTATGCTAAATGTTAAGTAGCAATTAAATCACATAAACATATAGCAATTATAGCCTAATTTCAATGCATAATGTTGCGTAAGGATATCTCGAGCCGATAATAACAAGTAACACAATAAAGGAAAATGCCAACATAAAGAAACTCAGTAATAGCGGAATAAGACAATTAATGCACTTGAACCGATAACAACAAGAAAATCAATAAATAGAAGTAGAGGACAACATAACTCAATTATCAGCAAAAATCAAGAAAATCAAAGACAAGTGCACGGCATCACCCTTCGTGTTTTTACTCTCGTCCTTACCAAGCAATTAGAATAATAAAATGTGCACGGCATCACCCTTCGTGCTTTTACTCTCTTTCCTCACATATAATCAATAGAATTGGCGCGGAATGGTACATCGTGCGGCACGGCATCACCCTTCGTGATTTTACTCTCTTTCCTCACATATAATCAATAGAATTGGCACAGAATGGTACATCGTGCGGCACGGCATCACCCTTCGTGCTTTTCATTCTTTCCTCACAATAGCAAACAATGCACGGCATCACCCTTCGTGCTTTAAACTTTTTCCTCACAATAACAAACAATGCACGGCATCACCCTTCGTGCTTTACACTCTTCCTCACCCAAACAACAATCACAAACAAGGGGCAAGGGAATAAACAAAATAATAGAAATCCCGGAAAGGGAACACAATTAAACAATTAAATCCCAGCAAGGGTACAACATCAATAATCTCAACGTCCCGGCAAGGGAAAATAATCAATAAGCAACAATATCCCGGCAAGGGAACAATTTAAATACACTTTCTATTTCTTTAACTTTTATTTCATATCAAACTTTACCGCTTGAGCCAATGCTCCAAAGGGTTTAATCATTTCATATACTTTCAGATTTGAGATATAACTTGAGCCAATGCTCCTCGATGTTCATAGGTCACAATTTCCTTTCACAAGCTTTTCACAACAAATAGGAATCATCACCAAGGTAAGAGGAATACAATGAAATCAAGATATTCACAATTTAAAGACTCACGGTCATGCTAGACACCAACGTATGATACTCGTCACCATGCCTATACGTCGTACTCGACAAGAAGCAATTAGCAAATAAGACTCATCTCCTAGTCCCTCAAGCTAGGGTTAGACCAAACACTTACCTCAATGCCTTGAATACAACTCAAGCCTCAATTATAGCTTTACCCCGTGATTCCACCTCCAATCCGCTCGAATCTAGTCACAAATTACTTAATTACTTAAATAAACACTAAATGAATCAATTTGAATGCATAAAAATGAATTTCTCAAAGTTTTGCCCAAAAATTCCAAAATCGCCCCCGGGCCCACGCTGTCAAAACCCGAGGTTCGAACCAATACCCGGTTACCCATTCCCCACGAACTCAAATATGTAATTTGTTTTGAAATCGGACCTCAAATTGAGGTCCAAATCCCCAAATTTTTTGAAAACCTAGGTTCTGCCCAAAACCCCCAATTTCACCCATGAAAATCATTGATTTTAAGTTGAAAACATGTTAAATGATATTAATTACTGAAAGATTTGAGTAAAAATCAACTTACAAATGATTTGGAAGGAAATTTGTTCTTGAAAAATTGCCCAAGGAGTTTGTGTTTTGAAAGAATGGTGAAAAATGGTTCAAATTCGACTAAGTATAAAATATGCTGGGCCTCAGATGTGGGAAATGCGAACTGGGGTTCGCAATTGTGAACCCCGACCAGTTATGGGAATTGCGAGATATGGTTCGCATTTGCGAACACTGGTCAAAATGGGGGACTTCGCATTTGCGACCAAAAGGGTCGCATTTGCGATAGTCCCAGTTCCGCATTTGCGATCCCTGAACAAAGTGGGCACCTTCGCATTTGCGATCAAATCTTCGCATTTGCGAGCCAGGCTTCGCAAATGCGAAGCCTGCAGGTCAGATCACACCAGCAATTTTCCAAGTTCAAAAATGCAATCCGTGGCCTATCCATAACTCACCCGAGCCCTCGGGGCTCCCAACCAAATATGCACACAACCTCAAACATCCTAAGGACTTATTCGCGCGATCAAATCGCCAAAATAACATCATATGCATCGGATTAAGCCTCAAAATCCATGATTCCTTCCAAATTTTCATAAAACATCAAATTTCCATTTTAAGTCCGAAACACGTCAAACGACGTCCGTTTCCAACCAAACTTTACAGAAAGTGCTTAAATCATATATAAGACTTGTACCGGGCGTCGGAACCAAAATACGGGCCCGATCCCATAGTCTTCTAATCAAGTTTCATTTCCAATTTCCTTAATTATTTCCAGAAAACAATTTCACACAAAAATTCATTTCTCGGGCTTGGGAACTCGGAATTCGATTCCGGGCATACGCCCAAATCCCATATTTTCCTACGGATCCTCCGGGACCATCAAATCTCGGGTCCGGGTCTGTTTACCCAAAAAGTTGACCGAAGTCAAATGTGAATATTTTAATATCAAAATTTAGCATTTTTCTCACAGAATTCATATTTAATCTTTCCGGCTACGCGCCCGGACTGCGCATGCAAATCGAGGAGACCCTAAATGAGGCTTTCAAGGCCTCAGAAGTATATATTGGGTAACAAACAGGTGATGACTCTTTGGGTCGTCACATTCTCCACCTCTAAAACAACTGTTCGTCCTCGAACGGACAAAAAAAAGAAGTACTTGAGTCGGGGAAAAGATGGGGATAACGACTCTGCATATCAGACTCGGACTCCCAGGTCGATGCCTCAGGAGGCTGACCTCTCCACTGAACATGCATAGAAGGAAAACTCTTGGATCTCAACTGACGAACCTGCCGGTCTAGAATAGCTACCGGCTCTTCCTCATAAGACAAGTCCTTGTCCAACTGGACAGTGCTGAAATCTAACACGTGGGCTGGATCGCCGTGATACCTCCGAAGCATGGATACATGAAACACTGGATGCACGGCTGATAAGCTAGGCGGCAATGCAAGTCTATAAGCCACCTCTCCCACTCGATCAAGAATCTCAAATGGACCAATGAACCTAGGGCTAAGCTTTCCCTCCTTCCCAAATCTCATCACGCCCTTCATAGGCGACACTCGGAGCAATACCCGCTCACCAACCATAAATGCCACATCTCGAACCTTGAGGTCTGCATAACTCTTTTGCCTAGACTGAGCTGAACGAAGCCTATCCTGAATGATCTTGACCTTGTCCAAGGCCTCCTGAACCAAATCTGTACCCAACAACCCAGCCTCTCCCGGCTTAAACCATCCAACCGGAGACCGACACCGCCTACCATATAAAGTCTCATAAGGAGCCATTTGAATGCTCGTCTGGTAGCTGTTGTTGTAGGCAAACTCCGCTAAAGGCAAGAACTGATCCCACGAACCTGCAAAGTCGATAACACAAGATCGAAGCATATCCTCTAGAATCTGAATAGTCCGCTCGGACTGACCGTCCGTCTGGGGATGAAATGTTGTGCTCAAATCTACCCGTGTACCCAACTCTCGCTGCACCGCTCTCCAGAAGCGCGAGGTAAACTGCGTACCCCGACCCGAAATCATAGACACGGGCACACCATGAAGGCGAACAATCTCCCGAATATAGATCTCAGCAAACCTCTCAGAAGAATAGGAGACTGCCACAGGAATGAAATGTGCTGACTTGGTCAGCCTATCAACAATAGCCCATATCGCATCGAACTTCTTCCGAGTCAACGAAAATCCAGTAACAAAATCCATAGAGATCCGCTCCCACTTCCACTCGGGAAGCTCAATCCTCTGAAATAAACCACTAGGCCTCTGATGCTCGTACTTAACCTGCTGACAATTCAAACACCGAGCCACATATGCAACAATATCCTTCTTCATTCTACGCCACCAGTAATGCTGCCGCAAATCCTGATACATCTTCGTGGCGCCCGGATGAATAGAGTACCGGGAACTATGGGCCTCCTCTAAAATCAACTCTCGAAGCCCATCCACATTAGGCACACATACTCGACCATGCAATCTCAAAACTCCATCATCATCTAAGGTAACATGCCTGGCACCTCCGCGCTGCACCGTGTCTCTAAGGACACACAAATGGGGATCATCATACTGCCGACCACGGATATGCTCCAATAATGAAGAACGAGCAACCGTGCAAGCTAACACGTGACTGGCTCAGAAACATCTAGTCTCACGAACCGATTGGCTAATGCCTGAACATCCAAAGCAAGCGGCCTCTCACCTACCGGAATATAAGCAAGACTGCCCATACTGGCTGACTTCCTACTCAATGCATCGGCCACCACATTGGCCTTCCCCGGATGATATAGAATGGTGACATCATAATCCTTCAACAACTCCAACCACCTCCTCTACCTCAAATTCAACTCCTTTTGCTTGAACAAGTACTGAAGACTCTTGTGATCAGTGAACACCTCACACGCCACGCCATACAAATAGTGCCTCCAAATCTTCAATGCGGGAACCATGGCTGCCAACTCCAAATCATGAACCGGATAGTTCTTCTCATGAATCTTCAACTGCCTCGAAGCATAGGCAATGACCTTGCCATCCTGCATCAACACTGCTCCAAGCCCAATACGGGAAGCATCACAATAAACTGTATAGGGCCCTGAACCTGTGGGCAAAACCAACACCGGTGTCGTAGTCAGAGCTGTCTTGAGCTTCTGAAAGCTCGTCTCACTCTCATGGGACCATCTGAACTGGGCACCCTTATGGGTCAATCTAGTCATCGGGGCTACAATAGATTAAAATCCCTCCACGAACCGTCAATAGTAGCCTTCCAACCCCAAGAAACTCCAAA
The DNA here is from genome assembly GCF_001879085.1 of Nicotiana attenuata. Taxonomy (NCBI): domain Eukaryota; kingdom Viridiplantae; phylum Streptophyta; class Magnoliopsida; order Solanales; family Solanaceae; genus Nicotiana; species Nicotiana attenuata. The sequence continues at coordinate 24,083 of NW_017672156.1, read as the reverse complement.
TCCCTGTGGCTGATGCTGGTCTAGGCCAGTTCTTGGCTGCCTCTATCTTCTTTGGGTCCACCTGAATACCCTCTGCTGATACAACATGGCCCAGAAATGCAACTGAACCCAACCAGAATTCACACTTCGAGAACTTAGCGTATAACTTACTATCCCTCAGAGTCTGAAGAACCACTCTAAGGTGAGACACTGGGTCTAATGAAACCCTTCTCAAGCAAATCCTGCAACTGTTCTTTTAACTCCTTCAACTCTGGCGGGCCATACGATATGGCGGAATAGAAATGGGCTGAGTGCCCGGAACCAGATCAATGCAGAAATCAATATCCCTGTCGGGCGGCATACCCGGAAGGTCTAAAGGAAAAACATCAGGGAACTCACAAACAACAGGCACAGAATCGATAGAGAGAACCTCAACACTGGAATCCCGAACATAAGCTAAATAAGCCAAACACCCCTTCTCGACCATACGTCGAGCCTACACATATGATATGACACTGCGGGTAGAACGACATGGAGTCCCTCTCCACTCTAAATGAGGCATACCCGGTAAAGCTAAGGTCACAGTCTTGGCATGACAGTCCCAGATAGCGTGGTAGGGTAATAACTAGTCCATCCCAATATAACACTGAATTCATCCATGTCCAGAAGAAGCAAATCTACACGAGTCTCAAAACCTCCAATCACCATTATACATGAACAATGGACATGATCCACCACAATAGAATCACTAGGCACGATCGGGTACGATGTAAAATAAAACCAAAGCTTCTCTACCACAAACCAGAACAATACCTGCATCTCCACCTCTAATACCTTTACCTCCACCTCTAGCATCTCTACCTCCACCTCTAATACCTTTACCTCCACAAAGCCTCCAAAGATGAAGCTGATCTATCACTGGTCTGTGCTGCTGCTCAGCTGAAGAAGCGGTACATGACCTCGCCATTCGCGAAATGACAAGAGTGGAGGTTTCAATTTAGCATAGAGAGAACAAAATCGCACGACAGGGAAGAATAGAAGCGAAACGTTTCCTATCTCTGTAGCCTCTGGGGATAAATACAGACGTCTCCGTACCGATCCCTCAGACTCTACTAAGCTTGTCCGCGAGTTTTGAGACCTATGTAACCTAGAGCTCTGATACCAACTTCTGACGACCCGGATTTCCCACCCTCGGGAGTCGTGATGGCGCCTACTGATGAGAGCTAGGCAAGCCAACCTTTAACTACCTTTATCATTAACAAATTATTTCTTTTATCAATTATCAGTAATATCATAAAAACAGCGGGATAAAGTAAATAAGCGGAAGTCTTAACTTAAAGAATCTGAACAACAATGCGGAAATCAACATAAACCTCTACCCAAGAACTGGTGTCACATGCTCACGAACTACTAAGAGTCTAAACACAACCGTATGAAAGAAATAAAACTGTTTGTCTCGAAATACATGAGATAACAGACTGAGATAAGGATAGAAGAGACGTCGGGCCTGCGAACGCCTGCAAGGCTACCTTGGTGTCTCGCTGGACTGAAGGCTGACTCCCGCGCTACTGCAACTGCTGTGTAACACATGGATCTGTGCAAAAGAGCACAGAGTGTAGTATCAGCACAACCGACCCCATGTGCTGGTAAGTGCCTAGCCTAACCCCCAGCGAAGTAGTGATGAGGCTAGACAGGACTACCATATAAACCTGTGCAGTTATATATATATCTACAGCGGGAAAATAACAATAATAACCATTTTTAAATGGAAGGGAACATGCTTCAGGGTTAGCAGATAATACGGAAATTAAAGAGAATAATAAGGAACATCAATAATTTATCTCTAACACGGATAAGGAAAATAAAAGCAGATTTCACTGTCTGTACACATCTCGTTGCAGGCGTGCAACCTGATCCCATTTCTCAATGTTTCCGTGGTAGGCGTACCACCCGCTCCCATTTCATCAATATCTTGTGGTAGGCGTACCACCCGCTCCCATTTCATTAAATCTCGTGGTAGGAGTACCATTCGCTCCCATTTTATTAAGTCAACAGTTCTTCCAAATGAAATTTACTCCAACAAACGCAACAATTTATACGAATTCATAAGACAACAAGCGCACAGTAATTATGACTCACTGAAGAAAACAAGTAATGACAAGTAGCAATTAATTATAGACATTAAGGAGCAAATAGGCAATTTAATATTTAGTATGCTAAATGTCAAGTAGCAATTAAATCACATAAACATATAGCAATTATAGCCTAGTTTCAATGCATAATGTTGCGTAAGGATATCTCGAGCCGATAATAACAAGTAACACAATAAAGGAAAATGCCAACATAATGAAACTCAGTAATAGCGGAATAAGACAACTAATGCACTTGAACCGATAACAAAAAGAAAATCAATAAATAGAAGTAGAGGACAACAAAACTCAATTATCAGCAAAAATCATGGAAATCAAAGACAAGTGCACGGCATCACCCTTCGTGCTTTTACTCTCGTCCTTACCAAGAAATTAGAATAATAAAATGTGCACGGCATAACCCTTCGTGCTTTTACTCTCTTTTTCACATATAATCAATAGAATTGGCACGGAATGGTACATCATGCGGCACGGCATCACCCTTCGTGATTTTACTCTCTTTACTCACATATAATCAATAGAATTCGCACGGAATGGTACATCGTGCGGCACGGCATCACCCTTCGTGCTTTTCACTCTTTCCTCACAATAGCAAACAATGCACGGCATCACCCTTCGTGCTTTACACTCTTTCCTCACAATAACAAACAATGCACGGCATCACCCTTCGTGCTTTACACTCTTCCTCACCCAAACAACAATCACAAACAAGGGGCAAGGGAATAAACAAAATAATAATAGAAATCCCAGCAAGGGAACAATTGAACAATTAAATCCCGGCAAGGGTACAACATCAATAATCTCAACGTCCCAGCAAGGGAAAATAATCAATAAGCAACAATATCCCGGCAAGGGAACAATTTAAATACTCTTTCTCTTACTTTCACTTTTATTTCATGTCTCACTTTACCACTTGAGCCAATGCTCCAAAGCGTTTAATCGTTTCATATACTTTCACATTTGTGATATAACTTGAGCCAATGCTCCTTGATGTTCATAGGTCACAATTTCCTTTCACAAGCTTTTCACAACAAATAGGAATCATCACCAAGGTAAGAGGAATACAATGAAATCAAGATATTCACAATTTAAAGACTCACGGTCATGCTAGACACCAACGTATAGATACTCGTCACCATGCCTATACGTCGTACTCGACAAGAAGCAATTAGCAAATAAGACTCAACTCCTAGTCCCTCAAGCTAGGGTTAGACCAAACACTTACCTCAATGCCTTGAATACAACTCAAGCCTCAATTATAGCTTTACCCCGTGATTCCACCTCCAATCCGCTCGAATCTAGTCACAAATTACTTAATTACTTTAATAAACACTAAATGAATCAATTTGAATGCACAAAAATGAATTTCTCAAAGTTTTGCCCAAAAATTCCAAAATCGCCTCCAAGCCCACGCGGTCAAAACCCGAGGTTCGAACCAAAACCCGGTGACCCATTCCCCCACGAACTCAAATATGTAATTTGTTTTGAAATCGGACCTCAAATTGAGGTCCAAATCCCCAATTTTTTTTGAAAACCTAGGTTCTACCCAAAACCCCCAATTTCACCCATGAAAATCATTTATTTTAAGTTGAAAACATGTTAAATGATCTTAATGATTGAAAGATTTGGGAAAAAATATACTTACAAATGATTTGGAAGGAAATTTGTTCTTGATAAAACGCCCAAGGAGTTTGTGTTTTGAAAGAATAGTGAAAAATGGTTCAAATTCGACTAAGTATAAAATATGCTGGGCCTCAGATGTGGGAAATACGAACCCCGACCAGCTATGCGAATTGCGAGATACGATTCGCATTTGCGAACACTGGTCAAAATGGGGGACTTCGCATTTGCGACCAAAAGGGTCGCATATGCGATAGTCCCAGTTCCGCATTTGCGATACAATGATCGCATTTGTGATCCCTGAACAAAGTGGGCACCTTCGCATTTGCGATCAAATCTTCGCATTTGCGAGCTCACATTTGCGAGCCAGGCTTCGCAAATGCGAAGCCTGCAGGTCAGATCACACCAGCAATATGCAATCCGTGGCCTATCCAAAACTCACCCGATCTCTCGGGGCTCCCAAACAAATATGCACACAACATTAAAAACATCCTACAGACTTATTCGCACGATCAAATTGCCAAAATAACATCATATGCATCGGATTAAGCCTCAAAATCCATGATTCCTTCCAAATTTTCATAAAACATCAAATTTCCATTTTATGTCCGAAACATGTCAAACGACATCCGTTTCCAACCAAACTTTACAAAAAGTGCTTAAATCATATATAAGAATTATACCGGGCGCCGGAACCAAAATACGGGCCCGATACCATAGTCTTCTAATCAAATTTCATTTCCAATTTCCTTAATTATTTCCAGAAAATAATTTCACACAAAAATTCATTTCTCAGGCTTGGGACCTCGGAATTCGATTCCGGGCATATGCCCAAGTCCCATATTTTCCTACAGACCCTTCGGGACCGTCAAATCTCGGGTCCGGGTCTGTTTACCCAAAAAGTTGACCGAAGTCAAATGTATTCATTTTAATATCAAAATTTAGCATTTTTCTCACAGAATTCATATTTAAGCTTTCCGGCTATGCGCCCGGACTGTGCACGCAAATCGAGGCAACCCTAAATGAGGTTTTCAAGGCCTCAAAAGTATAGAATGGGTAAGAAAACAGGTGATTGACCCTTTGGGTCGTCACAAAATAGTAAGACCGAATCAGTAATTAAATTCTGAACATCTAGTAAAAACTCCAGTTTCAATGAAAGTTATTAAAATATTTATTCAACATTTTCAATAGAGGCTCAGTATGAAAAAGAGTGAAAACAGTATTTTCATAAAAACAAGCCTCTCGAGCAAAGTATCACTCATATATATATAGCCCCTCGGGCAAGCCTCTCAGTCACACGTGACTCAACTATCATCAATTAGTACTCACACTCAGCACTCACGCTCAATAGGTATCTTATAATAACCGCTGCGGCATGCAGCCCGATCCATAAATATATAGTCGACTGCGCTCACTGGGGTGTGCAGACTCCGGAGGGGCTCCTAATGCCCAAGCGCTATATCGTTGCGGCGTGCAGCCCGATCCAACATATCGCTGCGGCGTGAAGCCCGGTCCATACATACATACATATATATATATATAACACTGCGGCGTGTAGCCCGATCCATAACTATCCTCACAATCCGGCCCTCGGCCTCACTCACTCACTCCGATCCATAACTATATTACCAATTTTATTTAAAACAAGATAATCAAATGTGAGACTATTTTTACATCTTTCATAATCAGTAGTTTAAACTAGGTGTGACTGAGTGAGTATGGACAAGATCCTAAAACAGGGTATCTCGGGCAGTGCTCACACCCAGATTTCACAACCATGACTGAGTAGGTGCAGTGTGGAAGAGCCAGCTCCAATGCATGAGAGTTCAGAGGGATCTCATAGGGATCCCTAAGCAGTCACACATTGGAGGGGCACAACTTAAGGACCTAATAGTTTTGGAAAGGTCTTAGCAGGAAAGCAGTGTAAAAAGGAGACTTAGTTGAAATAGTTTTGTAAAAAAAAAACAACAGAGATAGTTTTGAAAAGAGAGTAAAGTAACAAGCAGCGGTCTAAACATAGTACCCAAAACATGTTCATGCATAACAAAGGAACATAGGACCACGGCAGATTCAGCAACCACAAACAGGGGTAATAGGATTTGGGACACATAGGTCACATAGGTGAACACATAGCAGGCAGAAGTCTTTGGAATTGGTACAGATATGCTCAGAAACACTAATTAGACATAGTCACAGAATCAGCAATGCTTAAGGGTTTTAACATAATTTAAAATCAGCCCAAAAATCATATAAATTTAGGAGTGCAGACTACTTCACAAGGAGATTCATACCAGAAACCAGATAGAGCAAGATCACATGGAGATAGACCACATAGAGGGAGGGGGTAACATGTTCATTATGACCCTAAGGAAGGGGAGTACATAACATGCTAATAGTGTAAACATATCAACTACAGGTTTCACAGCAAAACCATAAGTAAAGGCAGACTAGAAACTGGATGAATTGAAGTAATAAAAGGACCATATTGTTTTTAGAACTTGAATTGAAATCTGAACATACCAATAAAGAAGGTAGTGAACCCAAAGTGGGGAGCAAGAGAGTAGAATAATCAGCCTTGGCTTGCAGCTGGCTGACATAGAACAATATCAAGTGACCAGAGAAAAGAGAGCAGAAGAATGTTTTGTGTGAGAGAAATTATTTTATTGTTCCAATGTGTTCTTCTGTTGTGTTAGTGAAAGAGTATGTATATATAGTAGTTCAAAACTAGGTAAAATAAGGCAAGAATAGCAATAGTATAATAATTATGGAACTCGGAACCAATTAGAGCAAAATCAGTACAAGTACTCCCTTAATTTAAGGAAATCAGTTGAAACGGTAAGAACAAGTAACAAATAAGGAAAGAAATCAATGTACTACCAATAAAGAAAGATTTCAAATATAGTAAGTATAGGGTAAACAATTAGGGCTAAGTTCAGAAAACTCTAATTAAAGAGATAGTCAGTAGGAATAAAATACCAATGCAGACAAGGTAAGCGAAAGGCGAATCAATCAATTTGAATAGAAAGGGTAGGAATCGAAGGTTTAAAGGAAGGTTTTCTAATCAAACCATGAAATAGGGAATCCAGAATCAATCAAAGAGAAAGTCATGATTGCGTGTTCAGCATATAAATAAAGTAAGATAAGAATAACCAGACATAGCAAACATGAAGGTTAAACAGCACTGTTAGAAAGAGGCAAGTCTTGAATAGTCAAGATGAACACAAGCACATAGAGGTGATATAAGTTAGGCTAAAAACTCAGTAGGAACATATTCGAGGCAAGATAGTCACAGAACTTAAACAAGAAACGATCAGTCATGCTAATACACAGAACCAAACGAAGAAACCTAGAAAATTAGGGCTTTCAACATAGACGAGTTGAAGAGGTAGTAAAATCATAGAATCAGTCAAAAATATGCAAGAAATAAAAGTTTAAACACAAAGAATCAGTTCAACAAAATTTTAAAAGAAGTTCTGAAACCCTAATTTTTTAGAAGAAGGTGAAAAATACTTGAAATCAACGATTCTTGTAAAACAGTTCCAAGGATAGTGTAAAACATTAAAGAGTACAACTAGGAGGTATAGAAAAGAAATTAGGGTTTTGAAAGAAACCCATATGGAGATGAACAACCTGCTTAGAAAACCCAAGGATCGTTGCAAATACAGCATGATTTTGCTTCAAATCGCACTGGAGTAGCCAAGAACAGGCAAGTGACGAACCCTAGATGCAAGTTGGCATGGCCCTGGGCCCTTGAAGACCTTAGAGAAGGCAAGAATGGCATGAGAGAAGCCATTGGAGGTTCAAGAGACGATATTAGCAGGAGATGTGAAGTCAGCGGTTGAAGACTAGGGTTAGGTTGAGAGTGTTTTGAGAGAGGAGAGGATCTTAAGGCAGCGGATTTGGGGAAAATTGTTAGGCTTGGGAGGTCGTTTGGAATAAAAAAGGCAAGAATGAACGAGGGCCATTGATCTTTTAGATCAACGGCTAGGATCTGATGGGTTTTGGGTCGGGTAGGTGTAATTATGGCCCGGGTCGGGTATTTGTAATCCGTAATTGGGGTGGGGTATTGGGTTTAATTGAGGCTATAATTGAAATATGATTTGGCTAAGTTTTAAATAACTAATTTAACCCTATACAATTTATTATAAATGATAAATGATTTCTAAAAAGTTATTTTGTGTACTGAAAATGATTTAAAATAGATATGTAACATTTTGAAAATATAGAAGAATCATTTAATGCATATAAAACGTAATTGTACATTAATAAGGCTAATATTGCAATTATATGCAAATTGGCTTAAAAATGTAAATGCAATTGTAAAAAATGCACAAAATTATCTAGGCAATATTTTGACATAAATGTAGGATTTAGACGGTTATATTGTCACAACAATAATTCGAAGGATAATTATTGGAAATTTTATAAATAAAAAGGAAGAAATAAATCGATTAAAAACCTTCAAAATTATAGAAAAATTACAAAGACCTTGTGCATGCTTATATATGCATATATATGCTATTTTGAAAGTATTTATGCATATTAAAAAAAATAGGGAAATTTTGGGTATCAACAGCTGCCCCTCTTTACCCCGGAAGGATGAAAGAGTTTTCAGGTAAAGAAATGATGGCCAATTTTGACCGAGCGAAACGGTTTGAAAGATTGGGCCGCACCCTGGTTTCTGAGCTACCTACATATCCTGGTTTTACAGGAATCAGGCTATATGTAGTTCCAGATTCATCGGTGAATTATACCGGTGAAGTCATCTCAAGAGCGGACGCAACATCTAGGGCCGGGTGAGTGAACGATTTACGGGAATGGTGAGGTTTGATATGGCTGGGAGAACTGGAGCGGGATCGCTCCTGTTGGGACAGTCGTTGCTCGCCGGTTTACCTGCAAATAGAAGCAATGCAAGCGTATATTGTGCATAAATTTAAACATGATGCAAGTTCCCGTTGGACTATGAAAGTCGTCTTTGGACGGTTAGGGATGACGTCCTTAGACCATGATGTCCTGGGCCATGAATTGTTTAATGAGAGATTCGCAGGCCATGAAATGATGTTCTCGGGCCATGAAGATGGTGCCTCTGAACTATGACGCCTTTGAATAATAATATGCAAAATTGAGAGAGATCCTCAGGCCATGGCATGGTGTCTTCCGGCTATAAGGATGATGCCTTTCAGACTATGACGCCTTTGGATAAATTGGCGATATTTCAGCCCATGATATGCAATAATATGATGTTAACAAGACAAAGCTTAGTCTTGTGAAATGGAGGGCTGAGCTTAGCCCGATCGAAAGCAAATAAGTAGTACTAGAAATAGAGCAATATTTGTGCGAAAAGGGAGACCGCTTAGTCCCATGCGAATGTGGAGGCAGGGATTAGCCTCATGCCGACATGGAGGCAAGGATTAGCCTCATGCAAGTATGGGGAGGCAAGGATTAGCCTCATGCAAATAGGGAGGCAGGGATTAGCCTCACGCAAATAGGGAGGCAGGGATTAGCCACATGCAAATAGGAAGGCAGGGATCAGCCTCATGCAAGTATGGAGGCAGGGAATAGCCTCAAGCATATATGGAGTCAAGGATTAACCTCATGCAAATAGGGAGGCAAGGATTAGCCTTATGCAAATAGGGAGGCAAGGATTAGCCTCATACAAATGGGGAGGTAAGGATTAGCCTCATGCAAATGGGGAGGCAAGGATTAGCCTCATGCAAATGGGGAGGCAAGGATTAGCCTCATACAGATACGGAGGCAAGGATTGCCCTCATGCGAGTAGGGAGTCAAGGATTAGCCTCATGCAAATAGGGAGGCAAGGATTAGCCTCATGCAAATAGGGAGGCAGGGATTAGCCTCATGTAAATAGGGAGGCAAGGATTAGCCTCATGCAAGTAGGGAGGCAAGGATTAGCCTCATGCAAATGGGGAGGCAAGGATTAGCCTCATGCAAATAGGGAGGCAAGGATTAGCCTCATGCAACTGGAGAGGTAAGGATTAGCCTCATGCAAGTAGGGAGGCAAGGATTAGCCTCATGCAGATATGCGGGACAAGGCTTAGTCTCATGCAAAGAGCGAGTAGCAAATAAGAGTAGCATATGTCTTAGTTGGAGATGTATTCGGTGCCTCACTGATTGATACTGAGCTTGTTACGTGTATATTTCTGCGGATGTTACCGTTACGTCTGATGTGCCTGCGCTCAAAGAAAAATTATAAGATTTGTGGGGGAGGTTGGTTCGTGCTTCTATCCACTGGTCTTGCTTTGCTTCATCCTGGGGCCCTTTTGAGTTTCCCGGGTAACCTGACCGTTACGGAAATAGAGTTTTTGAAAATATGCAATTATTGATGAAAAATAGAGTTATTTATAAACATATTGAAATATCAAGTAATTTAGACGAACTAGTGACAATAACACATCTCAAAGGCATTGCAGCTCTCTTGTATTTGAATTTTGAGGGTCCTCCTCAAAATTCTGCCCCAGTTTGGTAGATGATCTTTTGACCATTTACAGATAATAGGCCTTGCTGAACCCTCTTCGAAATTTTGAGAACCCTTCTCAAAATTCTGCCTCAGTTTCTTGACCGTCTGATACATGTTGGCATCAGCTGGACTTGCCCCAGAATTTTGAGGGTCCTCCTCAAAATTCTGCCCCAGTTTCTGACCTTGGAAAAAATGGAAATTTTATTATGATATGACCGAACCCATAAGGCTGCCTACGTATCCCCTTTTAAATGGGAATCAGGTCGAGCGTAGTTCAATTACATCAGATGAGGAAATGTAAATAATCTAAGCATAGTATCTCTTGACTGCGTCAGAATTGATTGGCTTTGGCCAGATTTCTCCATCCATTTCTGCAAGTATGAGTGCTCCTCCTGTCAGCACCCTGTGGACCATGTACGGACCCTGCCAGTTGGGAGAGAATTTCCCTTTGGCTTCATCTTGATGCGGGAAGATTTTCTTCAATATCAGCTACCCTGGTACGAATTGTCTTGGTTTGACCCTTTTGTTGAAAGCTCTATACATTCTGTTCTGATAAAGTTGGTCGTGACATACTGCGTTCATCCTTTTTCCATCGATAAGGGACAATTGTTCATAGCGACTTCTGATCCATTCTGCATCGCTGAGTTCAGCTTCCTGTATGATTCTTAAAGAAGGAATCTCTACCTCGGTTGGGATGACAGCTTCGGTACCGTAAACCAACATGTAGGGAGTTGCCCCGGTTGATGTGCGAACTGTAGTGCGGTACCCCAATAAAGAGAAGGGTAGCTTCTCGTGTCATTGTTTGTGGTTTCCTACCATCTTCCTTAGTATCTTCTTGATGTTTTTGTTAGCGGCTTCTACGGCTCCATTCATCTGAGGTCTGTAGGTTGTAGAATTCTTGTGCTTGATTTTGAAAGTTTCACACATAGCTTTCATCATGTCACTGTTGAGGTTGGCGGCATTATCAGTAACAATAGAATCAGGAACTCCGAATCGGCAGACGATACGGTCTGACAAAGTCTGCGACAACTTTCTTGGTTACAGCTTTGTAAGATGCAGCCTCTACCCATTTTGTGAAGTAATCAATGGCTAACAGAATAAACATGTGTCTGTTTGAAGCAGTGGGCTCGATCGGACCAATAACATCCATCCCCCAGGCGGCGAATGGCCAAGGTGAGCTTGTTACATTGAGCTCATTCGGCGGCACTTTTATCATGTCGGCATGCACTTGACATTGAAAGCATTTGCGGACGTACTGAATGCAATCCGTCTCCATGGTCATCCAAAAGTAACCTGCCCTGAGTATCTTTTTAGCCAAGACGAAACCATTCATGTGTGGGCCATAGGTCCCGGCATGCACATCCTTAATTAGCTTAGAAGCTTCATTCGCATCGACACACCTTAATAAACCCAAATTAGGAGTTCTTCTGTACAAGTTTCCTCCGCTGTGAAAGAAGTGATTTGACAATCTCCGGAGTGTGCATTTCTGAGTGTGATTTGCATGCTCTGGGTATTCTCCCTTCGATAAGTACTCCTTCATATCATGGAACCAAGGCTTCCCATCCGTTTCTTCTTCAACATGAGCACAATATGCCAACTGATTATGGATTTTCATCGGAATGGGATCAATGTAATTCTTTTCTGGATGTTGTATCATAGATGATAAGGTGGCCAATGCATCAACAAACTCATTCTGAGTTCTGGGTACATGCCGAAACTCTATCTTGGTGAACCTCTTTCTCAATTCTTGCACATGGTGCAGATATGGCAATATCTTGGAATTCTTGGTGGCCCACTCTGCTTGTACTTGGTGCATGAGCAAATCTGAATCTCCGATCACAAGCAGCTCCTGAATGTTCATGTCGATTGCCATGTTGAGTCCTAATATGCAGGCTTCGTACTCCGCCATGTTGTTAGTGCAGGGAAATCTGAGTTTAGATACCGATGTTGACCTGTTTCTGATACCAAAACTGCTCCAATGCCTACTCCTTCGAAATTTGCGGCTCCGTCGAAAAACATCCTCCAACCATCATATACTTCAGTAACGTCTTCTCCTACAAATGATACCTCTTCATTAGGAAAATACGCTTTCAAGGGTTCGTATTCTCCTCCTACCGGATTCTCAACAAGATGATCTGCCAATGCTTGTCCTTTGACCGCCTTTTGAGTTACGTAGACGATATCGAACTCACTCAACAGTATCTGCCATTTGGCCAACTTCCCGGTCGGCATGGGTTTCTGAAATATATACTTCAAAGGATCCATCCTAGATATGAGGTATGTGGTATAGGCACAGAAGTAATGCCTTAGTTTCTGGGCCGTCCAGGTCAAAGCACAACAAGTACGTTCCAGTAAAGAGTACTGTGCTTCGTAAGGTGTGAACTTTCTTACTCAAGTAGTAGATGGCTTGCTCCTTTCTCCCTGTCTCATCATGTTTTCCTAGAACACACTCGAAGGCTCCATCCAATACGGATAGATAGAGCAGCAAAGGTCATCCTGGCTCTAGCGCGACCAGGACCAATGGTGTGGACATGTATTCCTTGATTTTGTCAAAAGATTTCTGACAATCCTCGGTCCAGCTCATCTCGGCATCTTTCCTCACCATCTTGAAGATGGGTTCACATATGACTGTGGACTGTGCTATGAAGCGCGTGATATAATTGAGACGCCCTAGGAAGCTCATCACGTCCTTTTTTCTCCTGGGCGGCGGTAACTCCTGAATAGCCTTGACTTTAGACGGATCTAGCACGATCCCTTGACGGTTGACAATGAACCCCAATAACTTTCCTGCAGGAACCCCGAATGCACATTTGGCGGGGTTTTGTTTCAAGTTGTACCTCCTGAGTATGTCGAAGAATTTTCTCAAGTTTGTTATGTGGTCTGCGGCCCTGTTGGATTTGATGATGACGTCGTCCACATATACCTCTATCTCTTTGTGTATCATATCATAGAAGATGGTTTTCATGGCTCTCATGTAGGTAGCTCCAGCATTCTTTAGACCGAATGGCATCATCTTGTAACATTACACCCCTCATGGTCTAATAAAGGTTGTTTTCTCTGCGTCCTCCTTGTCCATCCAAATCTGGTGATAACCCGCGAAGCAATCTACAATAGATTGGAGTTCATGCTTGGAGCAATTATCGATCAAGATGTGTATGTTTGGCAGTGGAAAGTCGTCCTTGGGACTTGCTTTGTTTAGATCCCGATTGTCAACACATACTCTGACCTTTCCATCTTTCTTTGGAACTGGCACAATGTTGGCTAACCAAGTTGGATACTCAACCACCCTGAGAACTTTGGCTTTGATCTGCTTGGTAACCTCCTCCTTGATTTTCAGGCTCATGTCTGGTTTGAACTTTCTGAGTTTCTGCTTCACCGGCAGGCACTTGGATTGGTAGGTAACTTGTGAGCCACTATGGACGTGCTCAAACCTGTCATGTCATCGTATGACCATGCGAAGATGTCCTCATACTCTTTTAGGAAACGGATGTATTCTTCCTTCTCTGTTGGTGATAAGTGAATGCTGATGCGAGTCTCCTTGACGGTCTCGGCATCCCCCAGGTTTACTGCTTCAGTTTCGTCCAGGTTGGACTTAGGCTTATTCTCAAAGTCTTCCAACTCTCTGACAACTTCCTCAGGTATCTCGTCTTCTTCATCTGAATCACCATCCTTATGTTGCGTTGCCTCATTACATGTCATAGTCACCGGTTCATCAGGAAAAGTAATAATAACATTGTAGAAAGACAAGTGCAGAAAATAGTAATGAATAATAAAAAGAAAACGCATTTGATTAAAATTAAACGATATCCAGACAAGCACGGCTCGCTGAATCGAGCGTTTATTTTGAAACAAAACAAGTCTTCAAAAACAAAGTTACTAAAAATTTTAAATTCCTAGGATGGCTATAGAAATAAAATTTGCCAAGCTACCCAGGGACTCGGCAGGCCGGGATGGTGTGGCGGTCCAGTTTCTGAGAACAGCTCCTTTCTCCGCAGCCTGAATAGTGAGGCCTTCTTCCTCCTCCTCAACTATCACACTACAGTCCATGTCTTCATCCTCCAAGAATAAATTCTTCAACCTCGCTAGTGCCTCCTCTTCTGCAGTCCCCCATATAGTATCGGCTTGGCGAAAAGCTTGTTCTAGTTGCTCAACGGGGTAGTATGGTCCACGCCATGGAGATGACCAATCATTATACTCTTCCCATGTGTATTGATATCCGAGCCCAAAGGTAGTGTCATGACTCTTCAAGTGTATTGGCTTAGTGATGCCTTGGAGATTCTTCCCAAGCCCTTTGCCGGGTTCATACCCGGACCATGCTAGTATGCTTTCTATTTTACTGCTCTGCCATTTGTCTTTCTCGACGGTGTTGACTCATTCAATGTGATGATAGGTTTCCCCTCCCAGCCTTCTCCTATTTCCAATGACCGGGATGGTTTGACTTGTGTAAATAAGGTTACTCCCATCTCCGTGAATGACCACTTCCTGACAATTCCATTCGAATTTCACGACATGATGTAGTGTGGAAGGTACGGCTCCAGCAGCATGGATCCATGGTCGGCCCAACAGAAGGTTATATGAGGCTGGTATGTCGAGCACCTGAAACTCGACGTCGAACTAAGTCGGCCCCATCTGCAAGCAAAGGTTGATTTCCCCGATCATGGCCCTTTGAGACCCATCGAAAGCTTTCATATTCATGCTTCCTGTCCGTATTTCATGAAATCCTTTATCCAATCGTTTCACAGTATCCAACGGACAAATATTGAGGCTCGATCCTCCGTCAACCAAAACCCTGGCAATGAAGTAGTCTTCACATCGCACCATAATGTGCAGTGCCCTATTGTGATTAAGACCCTCAGGGGGCAACTCATCCTCGTGGAAAGTGATTCTGTGACTTTCTAATACCTATCCTACCATGTTAGACATCTCTCCGCTGGTGATGTTATTGGGCACATAGGCTTCGCTCAGCACTTTCATCAAAGCATTTTTGTGTGCCTCTGAATTTTGCAATAGTGACAAGATGGATATATGAGCTGGGGTTTTGTTCAGATGATCAATGAAGGAATACTCCTTTGCTTGTACTTTCCTCCAAAGGTCGTCTGGCCCTGTTTCACTGACGGGTTGCTTGGTGGTGGCATCCTTACATGGTCCTCCCAGATGCTCAGGGGTATAGATTCTCCCGGTCCGTGTCATTCCTTATGCGGCATCGAATTCCTCCATCTTTGCCTTTCCTTTGCGTCTAGCTTCGGCAACATAGTCCCAAGGTATCGCTTTTGAGTGGAAAGGAGGTGTAGTTGCTACTGTCACTGTGAATAGTGTGACCACTTCTACTTCGAACGGAGCAGGGGTGGCTGCGGGTGGAGCCACTTTTACCTCGAATAGAACTGATGCGGCTACCTCAACCTCGACTGGTGACTAAGTCTGTACCATAATACGGGTAAGCGTGACTGAAGGTTTGAAGTCATCGCGTTCCCGAATAAGCCCAATTGACCCTTCAGGGTCCCATTCTTCATTTCTCTCAATCACATGTATTCCACCACCTCTATGATCAAGGAGAGGGTTGTTGCGAACATTGGTTGCGGCCTCTTTTGCCTGTATAACTTTGTTGTCAATCAGTGTTTGGATTTTGTCTTTCAGTGCTCGACATTCGTCGGTGGTATGCCCCTTTATACCGGAATGGTACGCACAAGTTTTGTTAGGGTTGACCCACTGGGATGGATTCTCTAATGCCACAGCGGGGATAGGAGTGACATATCCCGCGGATTTCAACCTCTCATACAACTGGTCGATAGGCTCAGCAATGGCGGTGTACTGTTTGGGTGGCTTGCGGTTAAAATTGGGTCTTGGTCTTGGATAATTCTGGCGGGTTGGAAGTGACTGGAAATGAGATGGTTGGGAGTTATAGGTATGATAGATGGTAGCTGGTTGGAAATATCTGGGAGATGATGGTTGATATGTGGGTGGTAGTGCTTGGTATGTGGATGGAGGTGTTTGATATGTAGGTGGAGGGGTTCAATAGGTAAGTGGAGATTTCGGGCCCTGAGCCACCATTACTGTCCCAACGTCTTTCTTCTTTGATATACCGCCTAATTACAGTGCCTTATTTGTGGCCTGTAACGCCTCAAAAGTCGTTACCATCCTGCTCTTGATTCCTTCTTCAATTCTCTCCCCAAGTTTGATGATATCAGAGTATTTGTGATTTTCGATAACCATCAACCTTTCATAATATTGCGGATCCTGTGCTCTAAAGAAGAACTTGTTCATCTGCTCTTCGTCCAAGGATGGTATGACTTTGGCCGCTTCCGACCTCCAGCGGGTAGCATACTCACGGAAAGTTTCAGTGGGTTTCTTCTTGAGATTTTGGATGTAGAAGACATCGGGTGCATTTTCTGTGTTGAACCTGAATCTGTCCATAAAATCTGATGCCATACCTACCCAATTGATTCATTTCTTGGGATCCTGGCTAATGTACCAGGACAAAGCATCACCGATAAGACTCCTCATGAAGAGTTTCATTCGGGTCTTCTCATCCTTTTCGACTCCGAAAAGCTTGTTGCAATAGGTCCTTAGATGGACTTTAGGATCGCCTGTGCCGTTGAACATTTTGAATTTGGGAGGTTTGTACCCCTTTGGCAGTTCTACATCTGGTTGTATGCATAAGTCTTCATAGTTCAACCCTTCTATTCCTTTGCCGGCTTCGACACCCTGAACCCGGCTTGTCAATTTCTTGAGTTCTTCAGCCATGTTTTTAATGAGTTGGTCTTTCTCTGAGCATTCTAGTAGATAGGAATTGGGTTGAGTAGACTGAGGTATGGTCTCCACATATAAGGGGTTGTTCTGATGAGTGCCAGGAACTTAGGTATAGTGATGGTCATTGCTGGAGTTTTGGGGATTGGGAATGAGTGGTGGTGTGTTTTGGGGAGTGTGGTAAGTGGTGGTTGACGGGTAATGAATTGGTTGATAGTGTTGTTGCGGCGGAGCTGGTAATGGGTTGAGATTTGGGATGGAGTTGCGTACTGATTTGGTGGGGGAGGATTTTGTGGGTGTTGGTTTTGCGTGCTTTGAGGAGGTGCTGGGTTCTTAGTGTTCTGTTGGTTGACATCACGGACATTCAGGGTGAGTGACATGTTTGCCAAGTTGCGAACCTGCTTAAGTTCTCCTTGTAGTTCCAATATCTTTTGTTCCAGTCTCAAGACTAGACCATTTGGGGACGGAGTACTACGGCCATCGAAGGTTTCTGTATTCTCAATATTCTCCTTTCGGATACCACTTAAATCGTCCATCTTTGCCTTTCCTTTGCCTTTTGTGTTGCTTGGAGGAGGAGGAGGTGGAGGGCCTCTGGATCTGTTATGATACGCTGATGAGACAAGTATGAGTGAACCAACCTAAGGGGATGGGAATAATCAAAAAATACAGAAAAAACAAAAGGTAACAAGTTAGTTAGGATTCTGCAGTATTTAAACACACATTGCAAAAATATAAATTTGTGTCCTATTTTGGGAGCCTCGTTGTTCCCGAGGTAGGCCTAGCGACATATATATTTGGAGAACTTAGATGCCAACAAATGCCTCATTTCATAACATAAAAATGGACGAATCCCAAAATGATACTAAGATAATAGAAAAAGATAATTTACTACTGGCACTTGGCCTTATTACATTTTAGGAAAACAAGTAAATCTAGCCTATTTGGTCTCAGAAGGACCTTCCAGGCTGAATGCTTTCGTTGATTAAATCTTTCAGTTCGCGTAGGTTCACCAGCAAGAATGCCTTTGCCAAATGTTCTCCTTTGTTTCCCTCAGCATTCTGGCAGTCGGTGACTCTCTCCCTCACTTTTCCTTCCAATTCCAACAGGCTGTATTCTAGATATTCCAGCTTCTAGCTAGATTTGGCGGCCCTCTCTTTCCATTCATTGATTTGGTCATTTGATGGAAGATTCCTCCACCAGTCTAGCAAGAGTGAGGGTGTGCTAACCATACCGAAGCTGGGGACCTCGTGCCTCATTTTCTGCAAAACAAAAGGGTTAGTCCCTTATACCTCACCAGACTCGACTATTTATACAATCATGATTAGCATATTGGCATTCAGTTCTCCAGATTAATGCACAGAACGTGGTTGTGTCCATTAGGATTATGGAAAACCCGATGGACTTTGGGATAAGCCTTATCTTAAAGGATCATTATGTGGACAACATATTGATCCGACTAGGTTTGACCATGATGCATGCACAATTTGACTAGAGTAAGGTTATTATTGGGGTTTTAGACTGGTACCCTCAAGCGGACAACTTGAGGGGGAAGGCACAGAACCGTCGACTGCACCGCTGATCGACTGATTTTACCGCAAATAAGCCTTTCCGAATTTAAGGGGTAAAAAATAGGAAGAGCGCAACCACTCATTAAGCGTTGCTATAGGATTTGATACGCACGAGTGGAATATGATGTGGAGCATGATTTATGCAGAAATTAATAACATGTAGTCAAGTATTTGCACGTAAGGAAAAATAAATATAGTATTTAATAATTGAAAGACACTTACAGGAAAAGAAACAAAAAGACAAGTCAGTTTCAGGGATAAGAACCATAAATGCTTAAAAGAAAACGGAGAGTTAAATTAAAATAAGGGAGAAAGGTATGGGATAACGCATGATTGGGACTAATTCATAAGAACAAGTTCGTTATGGTAAGAGCCTAAATATCCCCAGCAGAGTCGCCATGCTGTCGCACCCCCTTTTTTCCCCACCTCACGGGGAGAAGTCCGGGTTTCGACATTTCATGGGGGAATCGACTCGTTTCCTTTTGGGAATTGGGTATTTGAAGAGTCGCCACCTAACGGATTATGGTGCGTTAGGGCACCTAGAACGATTAACTCTTAGACTAGTTTGTATTACCAGAGATTTAGGGTAAGGGCTCGAAATAACCTTGAGGGGAAGGTGTTAGGCACCCCTCTCGGTCCACAATGGTGGGTCCCGGCCGAACTTATACTCATGAATTAGTCCGTTAACAAATAAGTAATTGAGACAAATAATTGTAAGTAAAGCATGTTTGACGTTGTATAACTCAAATAATAAGACAAAGATTTTAGACAAGTTGTGCGTAAAAGGAAAGTAAAATTTCAAGCAAAAGGGATTTAGGGAAAGGGGGGTCCTAAGTTGGTTAGCCTACAGGATCACATCAGTACAATGCCCGGTAATCACTCCTCAGAAAGGGGCTACACGTGACATTAGCGCACTGGTCATCATATTCATATATACCCATTCCCACCCCTTAGAGGCTACTTAAGCAAGTGTTGTTTAGCGATCTCTATGTGTGTTGTTACCCGTCCCTTCTCAATGGTCCTGGAGGAAATTAAGACCTCTACCTATAGGCAGTTCTAGACAAACCCTAAGGTTTAAAGGAGAAAATACTAGGCGACAGGCAAGAACAAATAGGACTTTAGCAAATAAGGCAGGAAAGAAGCAATCAGTGGCTCAGGTTTACCTCCACAGATAATGCATGCAAACAGCACGACTCAAACACAAACAAGGGCAATAGTATTAAACAGGATCCTAAGACATGATGTCTAAGTGAGTATCAAACACAAAAGATATGCAGTTTTATTTTATGAGCTCAGAAGCAGGGGCCCTAATCAGTTTGCCTTCTGATTTTAAGCCTGTTAACCATTAAGCAGTAAACATAATGAGGCAGTCTCCAGTTTTATAAGAAATTTGATTACCTAAGGCTTGCCTAGGCGTGGGATTATGCACGATAGTTACGGAGTCATTAGCAGTTCGGAAGTCGTTCTTGCCTAAGAGCATGCTGTTCTAGGTGTTACAAAAATACAAGGATTATTACCAGTTTTATTTAAAACAAGATAATCAAATGTGAGACTATTTTTACATCTTTCATAATCAGTAGTTTAAACTAGGTGTGACTGAGCGAGTATGGACGAGATCCTAAAACAGGGTATCTAACATGCACATGTAAAATGCAGGATGATTTCAGGATATGCAGAATTCCTAAAGCATGATTTCTAAATGCCCAGAGAGTCGCAACATGATTTTAGGATGTGCAAGAGCAACATTTTTATGTTATTTAGCCTAAAGCAGGATTTCCAAGTGATAAAATAATGTCAAACGAGATGCACAAATAGTAAACCTAAGAACATGATATCTAATGCATGACATGCTTAGAATGTATTGGTCGTAGACATGGATTCTAATGCGCATATAGGAAATGTAAACCTAAGGCATGGTTTCTACCCAATTGATATTGATAACATATGTAACTACCCTCCCCTTTTTCACTAGCCAACCCCAATATTCGTTTACAAAAGTTATTACAAACCAGTATTGAAATGAATTACATAAGTTGAAAAAGAAGATAAGAAGTTACACTATAGAGAGCCTTAAAACAGGCCCAGATTTTCAGAACCTCAAATGCATAGATGTTTCACAGCCTTTCTCATATCCGGGTGCATCAGAGTTCCCTAAGGACCTCAAGGGATCTCGGGCAGTGCTCATACCTAGATTTCACAACCATGACTGAGTAGGTGCAGTGTGGAAGAGCCAGCTCCAATGCATCAGAGTTCATAGGAATCTCATCGGGATCCCTAAGCAGTCACACATTGGAGGGGCAGAACTTAAGGACCTAATAGTTTTGGAAAGGTTTTAGCAGGAAAGCAGTGTAAAAAGGAGACTTAGTTGAAATAGTTTTGTAAAAAAAAACAACAGAGATAGTTTTGAAAAGAGAGTAAAGTAACAAGCAGCGGTATAAACATAGTACCCAAAACAGGTTCATGCATAACAAAGGAACATAGGACCAAGGCAGATTCAGCAACCACAAACAGGGGTAATGGGATTTGGGACACATAGGTCACATAGGTGAACACATAGCAGGCAGAAGTCTTTGGAATTGGTACAGATATGCCCAGAAACACTAATTAGACATAGTCACGGGATCAGCAATGCTGAAGGGTTTTAACATAATTTAAAATCAGCCCAAGAATCATACAAATTTAGGAGTGCAGACTACTTCACAGGGAGATTCATACCAGAAACCAGATAGAGCAAGATCACATGGAGACAGACCACATAGAGGGAGGGGGTAACATGTTCATTCTGACCCTAAGGAAGGGGAGTATATAACATGCTAATAATGTAAACATATCAACTAGAGGTTTCACAGCAAAACCATAAGTAAAGGCAGACTAGAAACATGATGAATTGAAGTAATAAAAGGACCATATTGTTTTTAGAACTTGAATTGAATTCAGAACATACCAGTAAAGAAGGTAGTAAACACAAAGTGAGGAGCAAGAGAGTAGAGTAATCAGCCTTGGCTTGCAGCCGACTGACTTAGAACAATATCAAGTCACCAGAGAAAAGAGAGCAGAAGAATGTTTTGTGTGAGAGAGAGTTTTTTTTTTTTTTGCACCAATGTGTTCGTCTGTTGTGTTAGTGAAAGAGTATGTATATATAGTAGTTCGAAACTAGGTAAAATAAGGCAAGAATCACAATAGTATAATAATTATAGAACTCAGAACCAATTAGAGCAAAATCAGTACAAGTACTCCCTTAATTTAAGGGAATCAGTTCAAACGGTAAGAACAAGTAACAAATAAGGAAAGAAATCAATGTACGACCAATAAGGAAAGATTTCAAATATAGTAAGTATAGGGTAAACAATTAGGGCTAAGTTCGGAAGACTCTAATTAAGGAGATAGCCAGTAAGAATAAAATACCAATGCAGACAAGGTAGGCGAATCAATCAATTTGAATAGTAAGGGTAGAAATCGAAGGTTTAAAGGAAGGTCTTCCAATCAAACCATGAAATAGGGAATCCAGAATCAATCAAGAGAAAGTCATGATTCAGCGTTCAACATATAAATAGAGTAAGATAAGAATAACCAGACATAGCAAACATGAAGGTTAAACAGCACTGATAGAAAGAGGCAAGTCTTGAATAGTCAAGATGAACACAAGCACATAGAGGTGATAGAAGTTAGGCTAAAAACTCAGTAGGAACATATTTGAGGCAAGATAGTCACAGAACTCAAACAAGAAACGATTAGTCATGCTAATACACAGAACCAAACGAAGAAACCTAGAAAATTAGGGCTTTCAACATAGACGAGTTGAAGAGGTAGTAAAATCATAGAATCAGTCAAAAATATGCCAGAAGTAGAAGTTTAAACACAAAGAATCAGTTAAACAAAATTTTAAAAGAAGTTCTGAAACCCTAGTTTTTTAGAAGAAGGTGAAAAACACTTGAAATCAACGATTCTTGTAAAGAGTTCCAAGGACAGTGTAAAACATTAAAGAAACAAACTCAAATCGTCCTAGATATGTACAGACCTAGGAGGTATAGAAAAGAAATTAGGGTTTCGAAAGAAACCCATATGGAGATGAACAACCTGCTTAGAAAACCCAAGGATCGTTGCAAATACAGCGTGATTTTGCTTGAAATCGCACTGGAGTAGCCAAGAACAGGCAAGTGACGAACCCTAGATGCAAGTTGGATGGCCTTGGGCCCTTGAAGACCTTAGAGAAGGCAAGCATGGCATGAGAGAAGCCATTGGAGGTTCAAGAGACGATGAGAGGTCACCGGATATAGCAGGAGATGGGAAGTCGGCGGTTGAAGACTAGGGTTAGGTTGAGAGTGTTTTGAGAGAGGAGAGGATCTTAGGCCGGCGGATTTGGGGAAAATGGTTAGGGTTGGGGGGTCGTTTGGAATAAAAAAGGCAAGAATGAATGAGGGCTGTCACACCTCCTTTTTTACACACCTACCCCGAAGGATAAATGTATAAGGGAGTTTTCCCATTTAAAGTGACATTATTCGAAATGGGATTATTTATTTGATTTTTAGAGTCGCCACTTGGGATAAGATTGGCTTTGGTGTCCCAAGTCACCGGTTTTAACTTGAATCCCAAATCGAGGAAAATTGTCGACTTCCCAATCGGAGTCTGCGAACCAGAAATTCTGAGTAAGGAATTCTGTTGACCCGAGGGAAGGTGTTAGGCACCCGGATCCGTGGTTCTAGCACGGTCGCTTAAATTATTATAAATGGCTAAAATCTGGTTTTGATACATATTATTAAACCTATAGTGCAATTTTAAGATTATTTACCGCTTTTAGTTTATTTTGTTTTTTACGAAAGTGAACGCCGTTTAAGAGCGTGCTTTTGGATCACGTCACATGAAATGCACCCGGATCCTCAACACCTCTTATTCAACATTTTGGGATTTGGATTTGGGTTGCATGAATGCGCACCCGAGTTTAGGAAGGTACAATTATTAAACAACGCGCTAAAGCGACTAGCGTGTTGATATCTTGTCGGGAGAACCATGAAAATTTGCTAAATGGCTTACCCGATTTCTAAAATATTTTAACATAGTATTTAATGCGGGCCCCGCTAATTGTATGTTTTATGCGGTGAGCTCATCTCATGTTTTATTTAAGGGTATTTCTAAAGGAAACTATGATTTTCTATTACAGTGTTGTCTTCTAAAAGGCCCTAATTAATTCGCATTTACGAACTCGGGCCTCAAAACTCAAGTCCGAATCCAAACAAAAGGGAAAACCTCTTAATTCGATACCCGCCACCTAATTTGAAACCCAAATTCGTATTTGGTGAGTTAATTTCCATGTTCTAATGTAGTTTTAAAGACTTCTAAACTTTAACAATTTGGGCTTTGCACATCAGCCCAACATGCAGCTTTGGTTTGAACTAGTGGAGGAGTATGCCCACGACCAGCAGAACTCCAACGTGAGTCAGAAGAAGAGGTGGGAGCAGTCTGAAGATGCGCCGCCGGTTGTGGGACTTACACAGAGGGATTCAACTGGAGGTAATTTACTCCACGAATTGGGTATGAGACTTTAGTCGC